>NC_081841.1:167623435-167923435 GCF_963259705.1 Myotis daubentonii
CATACAATATATATGCATTTTAAATTTCTGTTATTTTACATAATATGCATACACATAGGAATCCTATATAATAATAGACAAACATGGTAATTAACCGTACCTCCGACATGCTTCCCATTGGCTAATCAGGGCGATATGCAAATGAACTGCCAACCAAGATGACGGCCGGCAGCCAGGCAGCTGAAGTGAACAGGAGGCTAGCTTGCTCCAGTGAGGGAGGAAGCCAAGGTTCCCTGCCTGCTGCTGCCAACCTCTGAGCTTGCACTCTAAGAAACAATGTTGCAATTATACAAGCTAAACAATCCCCAGAAACCTGCTTTCAGCCAGCCAGGCTTCATTCAGCAGGACCACAATATTGT
This sequence comes from Myotis daubentonii, assembly GCF_963259705.1. Classification (NCBI taxonomy): domain Eukaryota; kingdom Metazoa; phylum Chordata; class Mammalia; order Chiroptera; family Vespertilionidae; genus Myotis; species Myotis daubentonii. Next base: position 167,623,795 of record NC_081841.1, read on the forward strand.
TTCAATTATAGAACAAATGCAGATACCTGCTTTCAGCAGTCGAGGTCTCAGAGCTGGAGCCAAGGCTCAGAGCTAAAGCCGGCTCTCAGCTCCAGTGACATAGAAGGTAAATAAATCCCAGAATAAAAAAAAAGAAAAAAAGGAGAGGTTGGGAGCTTCAGTCGTCCACCAGCCTGAAAACAGCCATCATCCCCTCATCCAGGCTGGCCAGGCACCCCAGTGGGGACCCCCACCCTGAAGGGGGTGTGACCACCTGCAAAAAGCCCTCAGCCCCTCACCCAGACTGGCCAGGCACCCCAGTGGGGACCCCCACCCTGAAGCAACAAGATGGCGGCTAATTTGCATACTGTGACCCTGCCTGATGGGGGGCAGCGCAGGAGGCTGTCCGCTGTCCCGGGACCCAGATCTGTGACCCTGCTGGTCGTGGGGCAGTGCTTGAGTCTGTCCGTGGTCTGGGACCCGGATCCATGGCTCTGCCGGGCGGGAGGCAGTGCTTGAGGCTGTCTGCGGTCCCGGACCCGGATCTGTGACCCTGCTGGGCAGGGGGCAGTGCTTGAGGCTGTCCACGGGACCAAGACACGGATCTGTGACCCTGCCGGGCGGGGGGCAGCGTTTGAGACTGTCTGCGGTCCCGGGACCCAGATCCATGACCCTTCCCTGCAGGGCAGCAGCTCGCACAGGGGTGGATCCGCTGGGGTTGGGCAGGGCAGGACGCCTGGCTTCCACCCAGCCCCAGTCACTCTGGGCAGGTGAGCAGCACAGAGAGCCTCTGGACAGGGGAGGCAGGCTGGCGGAGGGTGGCCTGTACTCCCCACATGGCGGTGGTGACAGCTGTGAGCGCGCCAAGCGGAACCTGCAGGCTGAGCTGAAGTAGCGCCTGCAGGCCATCAATGCCCAGGAGTGGCTGCGCAAGATCCGCTTCCTGGCCCAGAAGGTGCAGGATCGCAGGGATAGCCACCATGGCGGGCCAGACTGACATCCTCCTGGCTGCACCACGGGGGTTTGCGGATCTGCAAAGCCAGAGGCCTCTGCCGTGCACATCCCCCCCAGGCGTGCAAACATTCCCCAGCACACTGTCACCCTCCCGCGCCTGCAACAGTTGCAAACCAAGGCGTGCACCAGTTCCCCCCGCCTCTCCACCGCACTTCCATCAACCCAGCATGCCTAATACCCCCACAGGATGTGCACACATCCCCTCTGATGTGCTCACGTCCTTTGGAGAGTGTCTGGGTGTTGTGGGTGCTGAGGGTGGGCGCCTGTGAGATGACAGTGAGAGGGTGGAGTGGTGATGCCCTGTTCCCACGGAGGCCAGTGCAGCTACGAGATCACCTCTGGAGGGTTAGTGCAGGTGCTGAGGCAGGAGCAGGTGCAGACAGACACGCCTGGTGGGCTCGGGCGGCCCTCTCTGAGGTGCCTTCGGTCAGAGTTCAAGATCAAGAACCTAGAGGCGGAGAGGAATTCCGTCCTCTCAGTGAAACCGTGAGATAGTCAGGGGGACTGTAGAGGAGGAATGTGCACTTTGGGTGCCAGCACCCATGAGCGAAGCCTGCCCTGACTGAGCCTTGCTTGCTTGGGGCCTAGCGCACTCCTGCCGGGCAGCGGGTGACAGGATGTGCTTTTCTGAATTGATGAGAGAAAACGTTGATTCTCCTGCTGCCCACGAAGGTGGAAAGTGAAGTGGGGAGACATGTGGGGAGTGAGCGAGGTTCCCTGTCTGGGGGTTCCAAATATCCTGTTGGTTTCTTTTACAGATGACTAGAGATATACAGGGTGTCCCCCCAAAATGTATACACACTTTGAATACCTACTAATTCCATTGGTTTTAAGCTTAAGAAAGAAACAACAATGGACCTGTTATCTGTTAAAAATGTGGGCACAAATAGGCAGTTGGACATTCCCTGAGGTGTCTCAGATTGGAGAGGGTGAAGGCCAGACTGAGGGGCCCCTTTCCCCGTCTACCTCAGTGCACGAATTTCGTGCACTGGGCTACTAGTAATAATAATAAGTAACATAAAGCACTACCATTTATATTTCTCTTATTATGAACCAGGCAATGTATTAAGCATTTTTTATTGATGTTTTTTAATATAGTTAGTACATCGTTTAATTTTTACATCAACTCTAAGAAGCACTTAGTACTTTATTACCTCCCCTTTACATATGAAGGAACTCAATCACACAGTTTGAGTGGATAAAGATGAGACAATGAAAAGTCCTGCCTTTAAAAAGTTGAATGGTGTGCAGAGAAGAGGAGGCCAGGGAACTTCCGTTATTATTATTTTTTATTAGAGGCGGAGTGCACGAATTCATGCATGGGTTGTTCTGGTCGGCCTGTCCCAATCAGGGTTGATCGGGGAGGACTGGCCGGGGGGGGGGGGGGTTGCAGGTGGTTGGCCTGCTGGCCCTGCCTTTGATCGGGGTCACAGGGGTGGGGGGCTATTTGTGGCAGTCCTGGCCCGGGGGAGGGGCTGAGGGTGGTTGGCCGGCTGGCCCTGCCCCCTGGTCAAACTCCTGGCTGAACTCCCAGTCGAACTCCTGATTGAGAGAACAATTTGCATATTAGCTTTTTATTATATAGGATAAGCTCTCAAATCACAAATCACTGTGACTTTAAAACTATCTAAATTTACTTCTCAGGCACAAAACAAACAAAAAGCAACTTAAAAATACAATTGCTAAAAAGGCCCTCAAATATCAAATAAATGATAGTAGAACAGATAAAGTAAAGTAAACTTCATGTATAAATGTAGTGAAAACACAAATATATATATATATATATTTGGAAGTATCCATGCTTACACAGGAAGGCAATTTTGATGATACCTCTGATGTTTCACAGTTCACATAAAAAGGCTAATAAGGAAGAATGGATTGGGTAATAGAAATTATTATAACATTTCTTTCATTGCAATCTTCAAAAACTTATAGAGCCAATGAATTATTATCAGAAGAGATATAAAAAGAAGTGTTTTAATTTGTCATCCTTTGAAAATTATTTTTACAAACATGAGTTGTTCCACTTTTCAAAATAATACAGCATCCCATTTAAATTGTGATGAAAGGGACTAAATGTGTTCTGCTTCCTCTCCCCTAAGCAATTGAGGAAGATTATGACTACTTTTTTGGAAGTGATTAAGAAAGCAGAATGAGTCACAACTGCTGGAAGTTAAACAGAGCTGCAATGGCAAATTGTTTCAGAGCAGATGTTTAAAGGAAATGAAACCAACATTTGAGAAGAGGGGTATTAGAGGACTGGAATAATCTTTTCAGTGACCTTCCTCATAGTCCACTTTTGACAGGCACGAGTTGCCAAATCACTGACTGTATGAAAAGAGTTGCTTTGAGTGGAGACTTTACAGTCCTAATTACTGTAACTCTAAGTATTGAATATCTTTCTTCAGGCAGGTATTCTTTAATGATAATAACTATAAAAATACCATCAACAACTACTAGTAGTACTTATAGACACCTCCCCGAAGTGAAATACTTCCCATAAGTAGGATTAAAGTATTAAAAATAATATCCCTATTTGTGTATCAAGAAATAGAAACAGAAAAGTTATTTGAGTTGGCCCTAATTTTTTTCTATTGAATTTATTGGAGTGATAATGTTTAATGCAATTATACAGGTTTCAGATATACAATTCTACAATACATCTTCTATATACGTCCCTCATCACACCTTTCTCTCTGGAAATAGCCATGCTGTTTTCTATTATATTGGCCATGATTTTACCAATCACTTGAATAATTTCTGTAATAGTGTCAATTTAATTTCAGCTGTATTTTTCCCCAAAATGCGAACTTGCTCACAGTAATATTATGTCTTATATAGTTAGGATAATTCTGTTTTTGTTTGTTCATTTGAAGAAGAATATTATCAATAAAGAATGAATAAATTAAAAAATCACTTTTATTAATTCTGAATATTTGCTTAGGAGTAGTGCAATGTCACCAGCACACCTACAAACATCTTTAGTGGAGAGTTAAAAGACTGGTATTATTTAAATGAAAATTTGTAATTTGTTCACTCATTGAAAAATAAAACAAAGCAACACATTTATGATTACCTACTATCATAGGCAGAAAAACAGGCTCCAAATATATTCAAATGGGATTATCCAGCTGGGCCTAATTTAATCACAAGGGCCCTTGAAAGCGGAAGAGAGAGGCAAAGGGGAAAGAACAGAGAGATGGTTTGTGATGAACACTCAATTCAATGTCGCTGGCTTTGGGAATGGAGAAACAGGGCCATAAACCAAGGAATGAGGCAGCCTCTGGAAGCTTTAAGAATCTAGGAAGTGGATTCTCCCTAGAGCCTCCAGAAAAAATGCAGCTCTGTCTGCTGAAACCTTAGTTGTACCTTTTAAAACCATTTTGGTGCCCTGATCGGTTTGGCTAAGTGGATACAGCGTTGGCCTGTGGACTGAATGGTCCCAGGTTTGATTCCGGTCAAGGGCATGTACCTTGGTTGCGGGCACATCCCCAGTAGTGGGTGTGCAGAAGGCAGCTAAATCGATGTTTCTCTCTCATCAATGTTTCTAACTCTCTATCCCTCTCCCTTCCTCTCTGTAAAAAATCAATAAAATATATTAAAAAAAAATAAAACCATTTTGGTTTTTTGACATCCAAAATTATAAGGCAATACATTTGTTTTATCTTAAGCCACAAAATTTATGGATTTTTTTTTTTTTTTTTTACTGGAGATGTAAGAAACTATTACACTAACTATGGGGGATATAAAACTTAAACTCTACTAATTTTATATTTTCTGCTGCTACTCTAACAAAAAGACATCTGACAAGACAAAAACTGTTTGTTAACACACGCCGTCCACATCAGGCAGTACAAACCCAAGCCAAAGTGACACAAAGTGGGGCTCATGACTCCTGTGTATATAACATTTTCAACAAAGAACAATATATTTGTAGAGAAATTATGGAACATAGACTTTATAAAAAGTACAATGAAAACCATCAAATGATTTAAGAGGAGTGGCATTATCAAGTAGAAACATTTCAAGATGATTTCCTGCAGGTGGGCAATGCTGGATAGAATATGAATAAAAACCATTTTTGAGAAAAATGCAGTGGCTTTTCTTAGTTTAATTGCTGAAAAAATGCAGAGGGTTAAATAAAAATGAGACAGGGCAAGAATAGTTGCTAATGGAATGGATGGGGGAGGTGAAAAATGGAAATTTATGAGTGACTATTAAGCTTTTAATTTAATGAACTGGATATATGCCAATGCAATTTACTAAAATGGGAGAGATTTGCTAAAGAACAGTGTTGAGGACAAAAAAAGGAATTTCCATTTTAATAAGTTAACTTTTCAAGAACTAGTGAAAATATTGTTATTTAATACATGGATATATACACACATTTATAGGTGTATGCATATATACTAGACCTAAATGTAAATGCTGAGCTAGTAAAGGTTTTAGAATACAACGTAGTTTAAAATCTTTATGACCTCTATAGGCAAAGATTTCTTTAAAAAGATACAAAACAAGATAAACATAAAGAAAAGAGATAAACTATTCTACTTTAAAATTAGATTTTCTGTTTATCTAGAGATATTATCAAATGAATGAAAACACAAGCAGCAGAGTGGAAGAATGTGCTTTATTTATTAGCCAACAAAACCTTGCAACAATAATATAAGTAGCCCTTGAGGGTTTGGCTCAGTGGATAGAATGTCAGCCTGCAGACTGAAGGGTCCCGGGTTCCATTCTGGTCAAGGGCATGTACCAGTTGCAGGTTTGATCCCTGCCCCTGGTCGGGGCTCATGCAGGAGGCTTTCAATCATTGTGTCTCTCTCACATCGATGTTTCTTTCCGTCTCTTCCCCTAACTTTCCACTTTCTATAAAAATAAAATGGAAAAATATCCTCAAGTGAGGATTAACAAAATAATAATAATAAAATATAAGTATGTATATGTATACATATATACACATATGTATATGTATTAATGTATATACATGTTCACACATAGAATCTTGAAAAATAATTTAAAATAAAATAAATCAATTAATTAAAATGAGCACAAATCACTTCACAAAAGTGCATGTCAAAATAGTCAATGAACTCTTATGACTAGCTCATTATCTTAGTCATCAGAAAATTACAAAACAATAAAATAATATTACAATGCAATATCACTACATATCCCCCAGAGTGCCTTAAAAAATTAACACAAATGCACAAATATCAAGAGTTGGCAAGGATATAAATGAATTAGATCACTCAGATATTGTTGATTGGAATCTAAATTGATTCAAATGATTTGAACTAATGTTTGACACATTTTACTAAATCTTTACATATGCATACCTTATTCCACTCTGAAGTATTTTACTTGAAGTTATATATTCAAGAGAAATTGGGACATATGCATACATATCTCTGCAGTCAGGCATATAAATTTATTGCAGGGGAAAATTAATCAGCACAAAGTAAAAATAATCTGCATATATATCATATTAGAAAGGGTAAGTACTTATATAGTAGAAATTATTTATCATGAAAGTACACATAGTTGTTACCTTTGGGAAGAATGAAAGAAGTAAGTGGGAAGAAGGTAGACTTCTGGTGTGCTGCTTCTCTTTCATTCTTTCTTTAGTTACTAGTATAATCTACTAGAGGCCCAGTGCACGAAATTCATGCGGGGGGGGGGCGTCCCTCAGCTTAGCCTACACCCTCTCCAATCTGGGACCCCTCAGGGGATGTCTGACTGCTGGTTTAGGCCTGATTCTTATGGGACATAAGAAATATGTTCCATCACGAATTGCATTCGCTTCTATCCCTCAGTCTTCACATTAACTTGCTGACATACCTGCCTTGAGAGATCCTCAACCTTATTCATTTGGAAGAATTGAGTTTGCGAGGAAATCCGTTGGTTGTTTGTTTTGTTAGAGATTTAACCTATGATCCTCCAACTCTCCTGGAATTAGCTGCTCGGACTATTAAAATTTAAAATATTTCTTACACTCCCTGTGATCTTCCTGGGAATCTTCTTAGATACTTGAGTTTAGCCAGCAATTGCCCAAGCCCAAAGTGTGGAGGAGTGTACTTTGACTGCTGTGTCAGACAAATAAAATTTGTGGACTTCTGTGAAAGGTACCCCCTCCCCTGATGCACTACTTGTGTTCACCAGAGTGCTCTTTGCCTTGCAGTTCCACATCCCAGGGCGACTCTGACTCGGAGGATGAAGCTAGTGTTGCTGCACACAGAATGCAGAAAGTTCTTCTTGGTTGAAGAGTGCAGAGTTGAGTGAAACACTAAAAGACTTAGAAAAGGTTGTTAGAAAAGAAAGTAGACTGTGAAGTTCATTAGACACATTATCTTCATCTTGAATGTCCATGAAAGAGTCAGAGGTGATATAAATAAAAGATTTTATGTATCATCTACCCATTCAGCAGGAATGAGTCTATGTCCATGTTTGGATTTTTTAAATGTAGTTCACTCTGAATGGCCATTTTAAATTTGGCTGTTTGCAGTTTTCGCTCAAGTTTTGCATAACTCCCACAGCAGACTAGAACATTCTGAAGAGCAATGCTATAATAAACCTTGAGTGGTAACAATTAAGATAAAGAAATAAATGATCAAAGCTGTAAAAAAAAAAGAAAAAAGCAGTCGGACATCCCTCTCACAATCTGAAACTGCTGACTCCCAACTGCTTGCCTGCCTGCCTGCCTGATTGCCCCTAACCACTTCTGCCTGCCAGCCTGATCATCACCTAACCACTCCCCTGCCAGCCTGATCAACACCTAACTGCTCCCCTGCCAGCCCAATTGCCCCCAACTGCCCTCCCCTGCTGGCCATCTTGTGATCACATGGGTGTGGCCATCTTGTGACCACATGGGGTGGCCATCTTGTGTGAGGGCATGATGGTCAATTTGCATATTACCCCTTTATTTTATATATATAGGATATGGGTGCACTTTCATTGAAAACAATTCATCAAATGAGGCTATGTACTTTTAATATGCATGTTACAGCTAATTTACTTGAAAAAGTACTTTCTGTGATGCAGAAATTAAAAATCAAATTTAACTGCAAAATTTGCATAACATGTTATGTATCATTTTTTCATATTATTTGTGGGATTCTTCAGTATTGCCCACATTCTATACTCCTTTCTTACAACACATTGTAACATATTCATTAATGATACTTTATTATGTGACATGCAATTCTCAACACTTTTCAAATTGGCATTACTGTACAGAAATGTCTCATCAGTAATGCATTCCTGAAAAATTAATAAATGTCATTTAGATATATTTATTAATTTGGGAAGAAAATTAACCAGGAATCAGAGTACCTATTTCACTATCCCAGTTGGAGGAGAAAATGTAACTTTTCACTTTCCTATGCCTCCAGGTTTTGATCTTAGATTTAGTGAAACTGAAGTACAAAAATAAATGTCTTTACTATTTATACCAAAATTACAAATTCATTTAACTATTTCTCAGGTAATTACATAAAATGTCAAGCATTATTTAAATTACTTCAGAAATCCTCAAATATGCTTTAAAAATGAGTCTACTGATTCACAATGTAACAAGTATTTAAGTGCGTGTATAGATAGAAATTCTTAAGCAAATGATGACATGCTAACAATTTTAACGTATTAATCTTAAAGCAAACAAATATCCAAATATATAGGAAGAGAACATGAAATCAGTGAAAAGCATGTGGTTAATTTAAACAGAAAAGTAAACATCAAGTTTTATTCAGATTTGGTTTTGGGTATTTTATGAGGTTAATGGATTCTTAAATTTTTAAGCAAGCATGAATGTTTTTTAAATTTCACATTAAACATAAATTTTACATAAATTAAATGCATAATTAAAGACATATTCTATGATGTTTCATATGTGTAGCTAGCCCATTGGTTAAACCATGTTTGCCACTTTATCCTTTTATAAAAGTTTTTGTAAGGTGTAATTGATGTACAAATAACTGCACATATTTAATAGATACAATTTGATGAGTTAGGACATATGCATGTGCCAGTAAAACTATCACTGTAATCAAGGTAATAGATGTGTCCATCACCTTTAAAAGTTTTCCCTGTCCCTTTTTGTTTTTAATTTGCTTTGCTTTGAGGTGTGTGTGTGTGTGTGTGTGTATGTGTGTGTATGTGTGTGTGTGTTGGGTGGGGGGGATTATTTTGTAAGAACACGCTCTATTCTTAATTTTTTAGGTGCAAAATACAGTATTGTTAGCTAGGGGCACTAAGCTTACAGAAGATCTCTAGAACTTAACATGTCTTGAATAATTGGAATTGGAATTTAATACACACTGAACAACTCATCACTTTCACCTTCCCCCATGACCTGACAACCAATATTTTGTTCTCAGGTTCTATGAATTTGATGATCTTAGTTACCTAATTCAAATGGAATCACAGTATTTGTCTTTCTTGTAACTGGCTTATTTCACCTACTAACATCCTCAAGGTTTATTCATGTGGACACAAATGGCAGGAATTCCTTTTTTTTTTTTTTAAGGTTGAACAATTCTCTATTGTATCGATATACCACATTTTCCTTACCCATTCATCAGTGGATGGACATTTGAGGTGTTTCCATATCTTGGCTATTGTGAATAATGCTACAGTAAACGTGGGGGTATAGATATCTCTTAGATTTCAATAATTTTGAATATATATCAAGCAGTGGGATTGCTGAATCTATTTTTAAATTTTGAGGCACCTTTATACTGTTTTCCATAGTGACTGCACCACTACTCATTCCCAACAGCATACAAGGATTAAAATGTGTTCATATCCTCACCAATACTTGTAGTCTTTTGTTTCCTTAACTAGCCATCCTAACAAGTGTGAGGTAATATCTCATTATTGTTTTGATTTGCATTTCCCTGATGATGAATGATGTCCCTGCTGGCCATCTGTACATTTTCTTTGAATATAGACCTATTCAAGTCTGTTGCCCATAATATATAAAGGTCCATTTTTTTCCTTCTTTTGCTGTTGAATTGTAGAAGTTTGTTGTTTTGGGGTTTTTTTTGTTTAATATATTTGTTTGGTTTTGAGAGAGAGAGAGGAAGGGAGAGGGAGAGATCAAAACATTGATGAGAGATGAAGTCATTGATTGGCTGCCTCCTACATGGCCCCCACTGGGAATTGAGCCAGAACCCAAGCATGTGCCCTGACTGGGAATCTAACCAGCAAACTCTTGGTTCCTGGGTCAGCGCTCCAACACTGAGCCAACACTGAGCACACCAGCTGGGTGAGTTGTAGAAGTTTTTCAAAAATATATATTTTGATTATTGCCCCTTATCAGATACAGGGTTTACAAATATTTTCTCCTTTTCCATGGTTTTTGTTTTTGTTTATAAGCTTTAGTAGCCATTAAGCAGCTTAATATAAAGCGATTAGGTGTAGTCAGTTGGCCATACAAAAGCCCTCTATCAAAATGAAATCTGCATGAAGGACTAGGCACTTGTTATTGATTTAAATACAAAGAATCTGGTTATTTCCAGATCCAAAACACATGCCACCATTAGGTACAGTTGAAGTGATTCGAAGTTAGAGTGTTTGGAAAATTTCCAACTGTCATCCCAATAAATGATGGAAAGAGGGATTGAACATTAAATCATAAATCTCCCTGCCTCTCTGGTGAACTCTTCTCAACACTTATATTAATATAATAAATAATTATTAAGTATGGCTTAAAGTTTATGAAATATGGCCCCAAGTTGTATAGTCTTCTGCCATAAAAACATTTATGATAATGAAAAAGTCATAGAAACTGTGTCAAGGATTTTAAGAAACAATTTTATAAAATTAAATTTTCTTTGTGTCTTTTGATTAAACAAGGAGACATATACTTTCAAATCTTATGTCATGGGTTCATTTTATAGGCAAAATGTGAATTATTTAAGATATATAATAATAAATATATGATATTTTTTAGAAAAAATTACACTTATAAAGCAAAATCATTCATAAAGCAAACTGATATATGACTGGCCTGCTTAAATCTTTGATATACTTTGAGTTTTCTGAACAGACACAGATGACTGAAAGTTATGATTCAATTAGTTTTGAGCATAAACCATTTTATTATAGACAAAATTTGTGAGCTGCACCTTGTTATGAATATTAATTCTTTCTTTGTCTTCATTTATATTCCCCACTGAGATTCAGGCACTGAGTTAAAGAAAGAGTTTAGTACCAATAAAATAGCTAAGAATTAAGGAATTAAACTCGATTTTAATGTGCAGAAATAAAAAATTATCTCCTGAAATATGTGGTATAAATAATAATTAATTAAAATATATTAAAATATAAATACATATATTTTTAGAACACAGTGTAAAGAGGAAGAAAAAATTTAGAAGGTTTCTTGGTTACAAGAATTTGTATTTTTTTCAATCTAAAGATAAGAAAAGATGACTCCAAACCAAAATAAAAAATGTCTGGAACAGAACTCTACTTGATTATAAAATAAACTAGATGCTTGGTGCACGAATTTATTCATGGGTCAGAGGGGTGCATCCCTCAGCCCAGCCTGCAGCCTCTCGCAATCTGGGATCCCTCGGGGGATGTTTGACTGCCTGTTTAGGCCCAATCCCTAGAACATCCTTCTCGCAATACGGGACCACTGGCTCCTAACCCCTTGCCTCCCGGCCTGATCACCCCTAACAACTCTTGCCTGCCTGCCTGATCACCCCTAACTGCCTTTACCTGCCTGCCTAATGGCCCCTAACAACTAGCCTGCTTGCCTGATTGCCCCTAACCACTCTGCCTGCCTGAATGATTGCCCCTAACCACTCTGCTTCCCTGATAACTCTTAACTGTCTCTGCTGTGGCCCCCGCCATGGTGGCTTCATCCGGAAAGAAGTCTGGAATGACATCTGGACGTTCTTTGGGCTATCTGATCTAATTAGCATATTTCACTTTTATTATTATAGATTGTCAAAAGAAGGTGATACGCAGAATTTGGCGAGCTCAGACTCTCCTCACAGGTTCTTGATTCATGAAGTTTGAAGAATAAATTTGTGAACTAAATGGCTTTTTTTAGTAAAAGTGTGGAAATTTATTAGAAGTATATACAAACTCCTGCATAGGGATTCCCAAGTGGGTAACCAGTGAAGCCTCTTTGTCTAAGGGTTTATAAGTGCTGGCAGCTCTTTGTCTATATACACTACCTTCTAATTGGAGCCCTTCCCATTTTATGTCCCCTGTGCTCTCCTATTTGGCTACTCCTCCCCACCTTTCCCTTATATGGTATCAGTTCCAAAGTTTCAAAACCTACCCAGTGCCCCCCTCTTCTTCTTCGCCTTAGCTTGTAACATTACTCTGTGTATGTGAGATCAACAATCTGGCAGCTTGTAGCTGTCTCTGCCCATCAGATATGCATTCCTCTCCATGAACCCCCTTCCCTTAAACTGCCTCTCCTGTCTCTAAACTCCTTTCAAAGGTAATTAAATAAGCAGAGAAACTTCTCAGACTTAGTCTGGGATAAATTACACTTTTAAAAATATGTTTTTATATAACTTTTCAAAGCTAAAGCAGAACACTTCTGTATGAATATAATTGATCATCCCAAAGAAGGATAGCAATGACATTTCTGATATGTGTATTAGTAAGAAAGTACATAAATATTTATAAAAATAAATTTATATGTAATGATGCATTAAGTGTTTTTCAAAATATTTATAGATTAAATAAAACATTTGAACATAAATTACAAAGAATAAAATTAGTTGTAGTAGTAGATTTCAAATAAATGTCATTTGAATCATATTTCTTTTTCTTACTACAGAGCAAAAAGAGACTTTCTCTTTGTTTCTATTTTGTTATATGATTTAATTTTGTTTTTGCGTTTGGTGACTAGATAGGGTTTCTAATCTCCTAAGGAAAATCGGAAGAATTAGTCATGTAAGACAGTAAAAATAGCATGGTTCCTACTCAGAAAGAGCCCCCAAGTAATCATTCCTGCATGATTCTATTTTCCTCAAGGTAGAGAGAGTGTTATAATTGATGATATGGGTATGGAATTATTATGTACTAACAGCAGTGCATGGTCTGTTGCCATGTGATATCTCCTGCTGCTTTATAATTAGCCTTGTGTGTGGTTTGGACAAGTGGCTGTGTGTGTCACGGACTGTTCACCAGGTAGAACATAATGGCTCCTTGGGAGCCAATTAACGGGGCCTGTCAAGGCCAATTTCAGCAATTCTCAGTTTGTGGATTGTAAGCCAAAGAGCTGTAATTGTGACAAACATATAGAGAAGTTGATGTGCGAAAACGTAATATCTGCTTTGACAAAACAAATTCTTTCCCATTTATCTTTGTTCATTATTATAACAAAGAATCATTGCTTAGAATTACCTGTGATTCTAAAATTGCTGAAGTGCTTTGCCTACACGAAATAACCAACAATTCTTATATTCCGCATAGAATCCAAATTTTAAATAAGAGAACAAAAGGAAGTAAAACGTGTCATTTTACAAAGAAAATAATAAAAAATACTCTTTAGGATATACCAAAAGAGTTTCTTTAGGAATTGAATCCATCATACAGCAAAAAACACAAGAATTAGTTCATTCTTTCTAATGTGCTTTTATTGTTGTTTTTCATTTATAGAAATCTCAAAACCATTCTAGTAAAAGCAGTGAGACACAAAAGTGTGCACGCTATATGATTCTATACATTTGAATTTCTATAATAGGAAAAATAATCTTTAATGAAAGAAGTTAAATCAGTTTTAAATTGGGGCAACAAGTTGGAGGATTTGCAGCACTAGAGTGTAAGGGAACTTTCTGTGGTAATGGAAATGTTTTCTATTGGGTTGTGGTTCCATGAGAATATTATACATTTGTGAAAGTATGCCTCAAAAATGTATATTTAAAATGTGCATATTTTAACGTAGATTATATTTCCAAATGTTGATAAAATAAATAAAGCATTAAAGCAGACTTTGTGGCTTGCCCACTCCAAGGTCATTCATAGCATTTTTCTCTCCTTTCTTTATCTGCCAGAGATGTTGAATAAATATACTTCTTCTTAGACTACTTTGTAGCCTGGGCTTGTCTTGTGGACCAGGACTGACTAATAAAATGTGAGTTGAAGTCCATGTCAACTTTCAGGAAAGTTTATTAAAAGAAGAGACTTAATGCTTTGACCCTTCAGAGTTTATTGCTACACTCTTTGCACTTCTGCCTTTCAAATGTAAGTGCAATGACTGAATTGAAAGCAGTCATTTCACACTCATGAAACTAAAAGCTCATGCCAGACAGAGGAGACAGCAAACAGGAAGATGAGGTATTTAATAGCACCTCTGAGCAGTCAATAGCACCAAGATACTTATCTCTGGACTTATAACATGACTAATAAAAGTTTTATTGGTTAAAGACATTTGAATTGCATTTTTCTTTTTGTTTGCAGTTGAATGCACTACTTCCTGTGTAAAGAAAGTGATCCATGACTCAGCAGGCTTAACACTGATCTAATATAAAGAAAGAAACAATAACAGGGGTGTGTGTGTTTTTCTGTAATCTCCTAATTGTTTGTGATAGATGTATGGTGAATGTGTAAAGAGAAAAGCAATAGCTATAACAACAAAAACATGTTCAAAATGGCCACTAAAAATAGATTTTAAATGGTTTAGAATTTGAGGATGTTCACTGACGATTTTAAAGAAGATTTTAAATATTTTGACATTTTTCTTGTCAAAAAAGAAAGCATAATCTTTTTGGACATTTATTCAGATTAAGCCATACATAATCAATTATCCAAGTAATAAGTATTTGTAAGAAAATATATCAAAGAAAAATTGGGCCAGGCAAGTTAAACAAGCAAGAAAGAATTTATTCAAGACCATTGCAACAAGAGAGAGAGACTGAACTTTGTTTCAGTGAAACAAAAACTCTGGTTTTTAAGTGGTGTGGTGAGCTAGTGGAAATGTACTAGAAGATGTTACGGTGAAGTCTGTCAATGTGATTAGGTCATGTGTGTTTGCTAATTTGCACAGAGACTGTGAGATTGGGCACTGATTTCTTCAATGATTATATTGCAACGGGATGACTTTCAGGTCCCACATAAAGTTATTCCTAGGTTGTAAAACTGACAAGACATTGAGAAAAGATTTACATCTCAAACTGTGGAGAAAGAATTTTCCATTGCAAATTTTCAAAAGTAAATGCTCTAAGAAAATGGTCAGGGGCCTAGAGTCAATTAGAAAAGAAAAGTTTGAAGTTCAGTCTAGCTGAAGGGAACACTGAGCTGTTTTAGTTAAATTCAACTCAATGTATGAGTTGGAGACAGGTCATACTTCTGCCATCTGTTAATACATTCTTAATGAAAGGGGGAGGAGAGAAGAGGAAGAGTTCCTCCTCATTTAATCATGGCCAGTGTATGCTTCTAACCAAAGATAAAGTTCAGATATGAGGCTGGCCAGTCGCTTCATATTTTGAGCAGATCTAGAGAATAATTGAGTGGTAACAGAAAGACACCTGAGCATCCTTTCTCTTCCCAACTGTTGCTAGCTAAGATTCCGCTCCCAAGCCTCTGCTTTTATATTGTACATGTTATATTCATACAGTTTAGGAAAATATAGGCCATGTAAGTACTTTGTCTCTCAAGAAGGATTGGAAGTACAAGTGCATACAATCTGGAGGACCAGAAAAGGGCATAAAAACAAATGATGGTGATTAAGTAAAATTAAACCTTTTGTGCTCTCATCTTGTATGGTAAAGAGTATCACTCTCATGGCAAAGTTTTGAAATAGTTATATTTTGAGTCATACTAAGTTGGGCTCAAATTACGTGAATTTCTGTTAGATGTGGCAATTAGGTCTTTGGTACCTGACCTGCACTCATCTTGGCTTTTCAGATGTTCCACCTTCTTAGAGGTCTAATGCTTCTGTCTCTCCTAGCCACAGTTTATTCTTTGGATTGATTAGTTTGAAGTCAGGGAGGTAGTAGAAATCTTTCAGTTGTCAGGAGTACAACCCAACTCCTCATTAAAAAATACTAAGAATTTCTTTAATGTGGTGATAAATTATATCACAAGGGTTAAGGGCATGTACACTGGAATTGGACTCCCTGGATTTGAAAACCTTCCCAGCTACTTCATAGTTGTGTACCTGTTGGCAAGATAAGGTAAACTGTGTGTATGTGTTCTAATTTGTAAACAGAAAAAAATAATAACACATGACTTATCAAGTTATTGTGAGTATTAAATGAAGCTTAGACTTAATATGCTCTGTAGGAGTATTTATTATTGTCAATTTTATTATTACAAATTCAGTACCTTATGACTAAGAACCAATCCTGGCATATAGGCAAGAACATAATTCCCAAAGACAGTCTTCCCATTTGTTTCCTTTTGCCCATGCAGACATGTGTAACCCAATGGAGGCTGCTTCAAATATTTCTTCTCATAAAGGGTGGAATCATGCTGACCCAGCACTTATTAGAGTCTGGACTGAATTAGTAGGCTCAGCAAAAATACACAGATATTCTTCTCTCTAGGAGCTAATTATTTTGAAAATTTCATGGCTAAAGAATTTTTTTTGTTAGGGTATGTTTGAATAATGGGATAAATTTAGAGTAAATAGAAGCTTTTATCTTCATCTGTCTTCTGAGTTTTACAGTACACACCCCCAACCCCCCTACAACCGCCCCCACCACCACCAAAGTGTTTTTCAAGGGTCAGGAACTATAATTGTTTGAACACCTTACGTAATACCTAATATTGTTAATTTTAAAGGTTACTCTTTTTTTTTTTTAAATATATCTCTATTGATTTCAGAGAGGAAGGGAGAGGGAAAGAGAGATAGAAACATCAATGATGAGAGAGAATCATTGATTGGCTGCCTCCTGCACATCCCTCACTGGGGATGAAGCCCACAACCCAGGCATGTGCCCCTGGCTGGAATCGAACCTGAGACCCTTCAGTCCACAGCCCAACGCTCTATCCACTGAGTCAAACCAGCTAGGGCTAAAGGTTACTCTTGTTGAAAAGATTATCATACAAAGCTATTGGCTCATGTCTTTTCTTCTCTGCATATCCTCAATGACCAGCTACTTAAACTCCTCTCTCACAAACAGTGCAACAGTTACCCAGCTATTACTCTCACCAATTTACATTGACAGCCTGTATCTTAATAATCTACCTGAGAATCTTTCCCCTGGGAAGATTTCAGATAAATAGGAAGCAGTATACAGAGGAGGGGGAAAAATTCTCATACATGAAAGGCTATATTGGCAGCGTCTATGTTCTAGATTTGTTTTCTGTTAATATTAATTCATCATTAAAACATTCAAAGGAAAATAAAGGTACCCCTAAATTTTATAGCTATTACAAATTAACTATATTAATTGCAAAAATGAAGATTATCGAATTACCCTTTAAACTTAATAACTACAACATATTTTAAAATATATTTATTTGCAAGGGATTTTGATTTTTCTATTATTGTGCTGTTTTCATCTGCTCAATAAAAACTAGTAGACTTTTAAGAGATGCCTAACACATACACAAATCAAACCTACTTCATTTTCTTTTAATTTTGTTTATTTTAGTGTTGGTTGGTAAAGAAGTGGTATTTTAAAAATCCTTTTAAATTACCTATTTATTTTAGAAAGGTAGACCTGGGATTCCTGATTTTCTTTGTGTCTCCATTCAAATCCATAGTTACTTTTGTTTTATTTTTAAAAATGTAATAAACTTTTATTTTAAAATAAGATTTATATATAAAGTGCGTTTAGGTCCTTCAGTAGACAAAGCTGGGGAAAATACTGTGTATACTACCCTAGCTCAAAACTCATCTGTACCTCTACTGGGTTTCCAAAATTTATGCAATATTACATGGTTCATTGTAGCTGTTGGTCTTTGCTTATCTATAATCTCCCCTTTAAACAGTGAGAAATTTGATGAGTTTATAATCATACATCATTGCTCAAATGGCTTTCACTTTCATCTTCCTTTGCTGGTGGAGATATAAGGATGCCTTTTCCCATCCTATAAGTCCCCAAATTGCTAGACATTTTTTCTCAAATTACTTTCTCTTCTCTTTATAAATCAGCAACTGATTTCTATTATTTTACCTTTTTTTTATAATGAGTTACTAATATTCTGTCTTTAACCTTTTTTATATAGATACAATTATATTAAGCTCATGAACTAGCTTCCCAGTAACCATGGAAAAGTTTCTTGATCACCTATTTAAACATCCTTTTAACTTTCTACATTTGTTTCCATCAACCACTCAGAAGTAATGTCTTACATAACTTAGTACCAAAATCCTAAGAAAGCTTCCTTTGAAATAATAGTTCAACAACTTCATTTTCCAGTATTTCTATAATCCCTCTCCAAAATGCTATCATTATAAGAAATGATTTTCATAGAGAAGTAGAAAAATGAGAAAGTCAGGCTACCCTTTTCCATGTAGTGAACAAATTACCACAGAAAAATTAAAGACTTGTCTTGAGAATGCATTAGGAGGAACAATATTCTCCGGGGAGGTGGGGGGGCGGGGGGGACAAACAAACTAGGTTCTCCTCAGGGCTATCGTGGGGAAGTAAAAATTAAAAGAAGTGGTTTAGGACAAACAGTGGGTGTTCTGATATAAGAAACTCAGTTCCAAAGGAAAATGTGAGTCTTTAAAAGCAAGAAGGGTTGAGAGATCGATTCTGATTAGAGTTTGTACAGAGAAGCAAGAGAATAAATAATCCCAGGTGCATAGTGATAGATAATGAGTCACTCCTCATGGTGACTCAAGTAATTGAAAATTTAATACATTTTGAGCGAAAGAACACAGGTATCAAGCAACACAACTATTGGCAACTTTTAGGCTGCTGGAGTCACCACCAAGAGAAAAAAAAGGAAACTCATATACCCTGGGGCACTTTTTTGCCTTAAATAGAAATGTTGTGCCTTGCATAGTGTTGGACATGTGGCTTGCTCAAAAATTATTTATTGAATGAAGAGATATGAACACAATCCAAATAAAGACATCGATGACAGTAACATTAATGAAAACAAAAGGAAGACATTGACCTTGATGTCAGGAAAGTTGGGTTCTGATCTCAGAGCTGTGGCTTCTAGACCTGCCAATCCACAGTGTGTGACTATACCCTATGGGAACTTTTCACTGTCTGAAAATGTAGAAGAATTAAAAATGCAGCGGGAATTAGAGTGTGTCCAACCTTCTTTTTATTATGAAAAGTGTGCAATTTCAATAACTCCCTTTTTTCAGTAAGTCACAAATGAGTGAATTTTCTTCTTGTTTGATTTGTATTATATTTAGGAAATAAAGTGAGGAAAACCTCCAAACTTGGCACCTTTCCAACCTTCATTTTGTAGTTATGCATTTCTCAATCTATCAGGTGCTCTATACCACCAGCAGCAATTATCTTTGTACTAGCAAACCCCACTGTTAGTCTGGCATGGAGATACTCACCTACAGTGCCTGTAATTATTGATGCATTTTTCTTTTTCAAAATGTCAGACAGTGTTTATGTGTAATCATCAGGTTTACCTCCTGTGACTGCTCTATCCACGAGTACAAATATGGAAGGTAGCAAATCTCTCTAGTTTAATTTGAGCCTCAGAATCCCATGAATTCTTAGAACAAAAATACTGGGATTCTACGATATTTAAATTGTGTTGCCTAATTATCTCAATGAATTATGCAATGGGTTGTGATTACTAAGCCTAGGAGGGTGCTGCCTGATTGGTGATTATACAGCAATGCTATATTTTTCCATTGATTATGCTAATTTTCTTTATATTGTACTGAATAAAAAATTGCTAGCACCTGCCTCTCACATCATGAAAGATACTTGGCATATTTATTGACCCAGACAGCTTATTTTGTGTGTAGAATTTATAGGAAACTGTTTTAGATTACACGTCTTTTTCGCAACAAAATTGTTTTGCTTTTTGGGATTTTCCTTCTATGAAATTTGGTGTATATATAATTTTAGATAATGGTGTTCAGAGATGAGAAATATAATTTGTGTAGGGTAAATAACTATGTCTTTTTTGTATTTTTGCTAATATATAGCTGCTATACTCCCCTCTCCCTACTTGCTCGTTCCAAAGGAAGACCTTTTTCCATTGTTTCTGTAAAATAGGAGTCTACAGTTTGTAGACAGAATTTCCAGGTAGAAATTCAGGTTTTAACACTCTGTGATCTTGACAAAGGTCCTTGAAACTTATCTGCCTCTCTTTCCTCTATTCTGAAAACATCATACTAGTAATTACATAGTGGGACTAACCAAAGGATTAAGGAATATGAGATTACCTGGCATATAACAATCACATAAACAACTTACCAACACTTAACTTTCTCAGAATCAATTCTGGTCATAGATATAAACAGATGGATAGATAGATTCATGATAGAAAGAAAGCGAGATAGAAAATAGATAGATAGGTACATAGACACATAGATGATAGATAGATAGATAGATAGATAGATAGATAGATAGATAGATAATAGATAGATAGATGATAGATAGATACAATTTTTTATTTTGTCTGCCATTCCAGTTAATAGGAAGTTCAGTTTAAGTTTGCGTCTTTGAAAATGGAAAAATAAAACAAGTTCCCTTTGCAAAGTGACTAATGATGTATAAATAAATCAGAAGACTTGACCAATATATCATCTACAAGTTTTCTCTAAAACGTAAAATAATCATTATTTTTCATCAGATAGAAGGGTTATAAAATATGATAATCTTTTAAAAATATTCAGTGACAAAAAAATGTAAAAGCTCCATTTTATGAGAAAAAATATTGTCATGTATGTGTTTGCGTCTCTAACAAAACCAGGAACTAAGAGTCATTTGTACACAGTGTTTCCTTCCCTTCTAATTCCACATGCTTTCTATCACTATTTCTTTCTCTTTGTAAGCTCCAAAGGGAGTCCAACTCTGAGATTACCTAATTGAAGATTTAGGCGTTTCCCAGCTTCTAATCTAAAGAATCATTCTCTAAGGTTCTGAAGCTTCAAGGACAACATGCTTGAAAAAAATCCTTTAATATTAATTTAAAATAAATTTCTGAGTCTACTCCAGATCACTGAATAAGAATTTCAGCAGAGAATACCCAGAAATCTCAACATTAGGAAGTATCACAGATGCTTCTTAGGTGCAGTGAATTTTGAGAGTCACTGTTCTATGGACAAAATATTTATGAACAGAAACTGTAAACCACCTAAGCCCACGTTTTTGGATTTTGCATCATCACCCTTGTTGCTCATCTCAAACCAATCTTGTGATGATTTCCTAAATATATACTATGCTTATCTCAGAACTAGTTTCCAAATTATACCTCAGAATGTTTTTGTATAGGTTGTTTGAATCCAGCCCACCTTTTGATTGTCTGTTACATTTTCTACTCATCTAAGATTGAAAGGCACCTTGCTTTGCCCATCACTAGTAAGATTGCTTCTGTTCCTCTGCTCTCTATTTTAATGCAAGATTTCTCTGACATTATTTGTGTACTATGTGTAGACACCCTATCATTCAACATGTTCCTTTGTTGGGATCTAATTTTATGGTTTTTAAATCTCTAAACCAAATTATTTTCCTAACAACCTTCTATTTATCATTATATGCAGACCTTCCCACCCTCCACCCCATCCCCTTGCAACATTATGTACTTGGTTAGTGCGGCTGGATTCTCAGCTTTTAAGATCTGAATCTCTCTGATAGGCAGATACTAGACTTCTGAGTTTTCCCCCCTTCCACAGGGCCATGTATGTATGACACCTTTATAACCACATATTCGCTACAAATCAAAACTATTTCCAGCACTAGCAGCTGTGGCTCAGTGGATTGAGCGTCATCCTATGCACCAAAAGGTTGCAGCCTGATCCCCAATAAGGAGCATGCAGGAGGCAGCCGATTGATGTCCCACTCTCACATCCTCACATGGACGTTTCTCTTCCCCACTCCCTTCCTCTCTCTCTAAAACACAATTTTAAAAATATTTTTTAAAAAGAGAAAAAAAGCTATTTCCAAATATAATCTTTATATCTCCAATTTTAAAACATTTGCCTCAGAATTAATATGGGTATTGAAGAGTAAAAGATGAACAAACTTTAAAAGGATATTTTGTATCTGAATTTTGATTCTCTCCTTTGGTTAGGGAATAGGACAAAGAGCAAGAGTGGCTTGTAATTCTTAGCTTTTTATCTGAAAAAATGGACTGCTATGATGAGCAAATACAGCTATAAGTTTGAATATCAAACTGCTACATTAATAAAAATTGTCAAATATTAGGATCATATAGTATTCTTTCTTGACTGGGATATGGGAAAACTATATGAACACCTTGCAACCAGTAATCCATTCTCCCACCTTCTCCCCGCACATGTACTAGTACACAAACCCTGGCTCTGCAACAGCTATGCTCACATTATTTGCAATTTGTCAGCATCAGCATGACCCTGAGACTTGTGATTTACCATGAATACTTTCCATTTCTAGCATTAATTGTAATTATTTTTCTTTTCTTTTCTTTTTTTGGATCTTTGCCTAAATTGATTGTATGTATTTGTTAAACATGGATACATTTCCACATTAAAGAAAATATAAATGATTGAAGAAAAATGTATCTCACATGCATAACAAAAATGATTTTATTAAGTACTGTTTATTAAGATTCCTTTAAAATAAAGCAATTGATGATTTTTATAAATTATCTCACATGATCTTCACAACAACCTCATAAAAGAGATATTTTTATCATTATGTTCTACATGAGTAAATTGAGCTTTATAAAGCTTAGTTACATTTTTCCAAAATCATCTGATAAATTAAAATTCAATTTTCTATCGCTCGAAGATATCTGCATTTTTTTACTCTGCTATATTATTGTTTTCTACTCTGCTGTGTTGTTCCACTCATTTTTGTTATTGGCAGAATCTAAGTAGTTCATAAGAGCATTTGAAACTAATTAAAAATCTCATAGTATAAAAAGAGAAATTATTCTCTATGAAGACACATATAAAATTTTTATCATTATAATAATGATAGTCATCTTTAGCGGCTACACAACTAATTAAATGCTTCTTCCTTTACTTAAAATATTTTTAGAACTCTTCTCTGCATCCCTATGCAGAAACAATTTACTAGTACCAAATACAATTAGTCTCATAGCAATTCATTTTGGCACAATTCATTGTTTTTCTCAGTATGAGAAAAACCACCTTTTTAAAAAATCTGACTCAGCTGTGATTGACTTTGAATGACTTTGCACTGCTTTTTGCATTGACTACAGATGAAAGCCTCACAATAATAGTCTTCTTCTTTTACTTAACTTTATTTTTATTGTTGACACTATCACAAATGTCCCCATTGTCCCCTCCTTTGCCCATCTCCACTCAGCTCCCCCCTCCCTAGCCTTCTTCTTGAGGTAATCGTTTCTGTCCACAGGTTATCTTTTAGAAAAGAACTGAAGAAAGAGTTTAGGTAGTGTCAGTTTCCTAAAAAAAGGGAAAGCAGATTGAATGTGGCCATGTGGAAAATAAAAAGTGACAAATCTCAAAATTGGATCCAGAATTGGAGAATGAAACAATAGGTGATAATTGTAGAAAATAATTAACTGGGTGATACTTTTCAAGTATGTGAAGTATCATTTCTGTACAGTATAATTCTTGCTTTTAAAATGACTAGATCATTGGGTTCTTTAAAAAGTATGCAGTGCCCGGCTGGCATGGCTTGGTGGTTGAGCATCGACCTATGAACTAGGACAGCGGTTTTCAACCTGTGAATCGCGACCCCTTTGGGGGTCGAACCATCCTTTCACAGGGGTCACCTAAGACCATCGGAAAACACATATATAATTACATATTGTTTTTGTGATTAATCACTATGCTTTAATTATGTTCAATTTGTAAAAATGAATTTGGGGGTCATCACAACATGAGAAACTGTATTTAAGGTCGCGGCATTAGGAAGGTTAAGAACCACTGAACTAGGAGGTCACCGTTTGAATCTGGGTTGGGGCACATGCACAGGTTGCTGGGGCATGTAGGAGGCAGCCAATCAATGATTCTCTCTCATCATTGATGTTTCTCCCTCTCTCTCCCTCTCTTTTCCTCTTTCTCCTTTTCCCTTCCTCTCTGAAATCAACAAAAAATTATAGTAAAAAAAAAAAGAGAGAAAGAAAAAAATGTATCCAATCATGTAACATGCAACATAATCATGGTATAAAACATTTTTATCATCCCTTAAATCGTTTTTATGTGCTTATTTGTAGTCAATATCTTATCCTTGCTCCAGTCCCTGAAGACCACTGATTTTGAGAGTTAAAATATATACAGTTCCTCCGCTGACGCATCTCTCTTTCGAATTTGTCTTTAGTATCTTGTTATCTCTCTTGATGATTCACTTTAAAAGAGAAAAAAAAAACTTTCATAACCTGTAGTATACACCATATTCTATTGATGTTTTTGTTAGTGTAGGTCACTTATTAATATTTGTTTCCAGGAACTACTTGTTAAATGATTCTGACTTTAGAATTTCCTTGCTGACACATTAAACACAGTTGAAGTTCTGATGCTTGGTTCTGTTATAAACACACATGAAAAGATAAAAACTAACATTTATATATTTCAAAATCATACAAGTAATTACATACAGTCAGAAGATACTATTTAAAAAGGACAGTTCAAAGCAATATTTTGTAATAGTTGTGTAAACAGTTATCTCTTCTTTGAACTTCTGGATCCTCTGAAGGGGAGCCATAGTGAATAAAATATACTGATATTTATTTTGTGACCACTATGTCAGGATCTACTCTAAGCATGAGCAGCACTAAAGTGTAAAGACCAAAACCACTGCCCTCAAGAAAATGACATTATTTTGTTTCAAATACTCTGTTTTCAAAGACTCTGGGTTTTTCATTAGAGTATTTTAATTTCAAAATCTGTCTGATAATAACTGTAAGACACAACAATGTCATTTATTCTTTAAGGATTTCAGGTTTCTAGCTTAAAAAATAGAACAAGAAATATTACAATTGTACTGCAAAGAGTAGAGCCATAGTATGAAAAGTTGTGTGCATGATATTGAGGATATATGTGTGCTTTATGAATAAATAACGTTATCATTTATATTTATTAAACAGATTATATAATTTAATACTCAATTGCCCGGGGCATCGACCCATGAACCAGGAGGTCACAGTTCAATTCCCAGTTAGGGCACATGCCCAGGTTTCAGGTTCTATCCCCAGTAGGGGGTGTGCGGGAAGTAGCCAATCAATGATTCTCATCATTGATGCTTATATCTCTCTCTCCCTCTCCCTTCCTCTCTGAAATTAATAAAAATACATTTTAAAAATACTCAATAAAATACTAAGTATAATTACCTAAAAATCTGAGAATTTCTAATATAAGTAATTTGAAAAAGTTTTCATTGATAATCAAAATTATAATCTATAGTTGCCTAAAAAACTTTGTCTTAGATCACATTGCCTCTCATAGATTACAGAATATATCAAACAGAAATTTGTATCTATATTATCAGGCATTCAATTTAAAAATAATCTTATAATCTCTATGCGTTTCATTGAGATTTGTGTCAAAAATTAATCTGAATACAGATAAGCAATAACACATTTTAAGTAACAAACTAATGTTTTGTGGCAGAGAGTAGATTGTAATATATATTAATTTATAGTTCTTATTCAATTATATTTCTATACATATCATTTATTGTTATTTTTCAGCCTTATTGATA
Organism: Myotis daubentonii; assembly: GCF_963259705.1. Classification (NCBI taxonomy): domain Eukaryota; kingdom Metazoa; phylum Chordata; class Mammalia; order Chiroptera; family Vespertilionidae; genus Myotis; species Myotis daubentonii. The sequence continues at coordinate 167,649,534 of NC_081841.1, forward strand.
TATACTTGAGAAATAAAATTGTAATATAAAGTATAGAATGTATTGATTTAATTTACCTGTACATGGGGAAACATTCCCACCATAGAGTCAACACATCCATCTCACATATTAATTAATTTATTTTTATGAGAACATTTGAGTTCTACCCTCTTAGTAAGATTGAATTATATAATATAGTATTATCAAACATAATCATTAGTTAAACAATAGTTCCTGAGACTTTATTCCACTTATAACTGAAAATGTATACCTTTTCACTAACATCTCCTCATTTCTTGCACCTCCCAGTCACTGGTAAACACTATTTTACTCTGTGTTTCTATGTGTTCAGCTTCTTTCAATGCTACATATGGCTGAGAGGATACAGTATTTGTCTGATTAAATTCATTTAGCATAATACCTTCAAGGTCCATCCATGTTGTCAGAAAGGTAGGAATCCCTTTTTCCATACTGGCTTTACCAGTTTACATCCCCTCCCCACAATAGTATGAAAGGGTGCCCTCTCCCCCACATCTTGCCAGCATTTCTGGTCTCTTGTCTTTTTGATAATAGACATCCTAACATGTATGAAGCGATATCCCTCTGAACTGAGCCCTGGAGGCATGGCTGTGGAGAGTACCCATTAAGAACTATGTCTTTTTCTGTTATAGTCTTGTGGGTCTCGTGAATGCAACCCCTGTTAGCTTTCAGAGCCAGGCAGTTTGGATGCCCATCCCAGAGGATTCAACCTTAAAAGTTGGGCACTGGGTGTATAGTTTCTGTTCCTCATAGAGAAACTAAGATCTGGGTGTTTCCTCCTAATTGTATGGCAAGATACTTAGGGAGGGTTTTAGGGGGAGAGCGTGTCTCAGCCTTAACTACCTATTTAATGTGGGCATTTTCTAAGTTGCCTAAGCTATATGAATGTGTCAGCTATTACTTAAATTTCTCTGAGATGGAATTGCTCAGTATATAACTGTATATTTGGTGCACCTGTGGGAGAAGGGAAAGTCAAGAGCCTTCTATATCACCATTGTGGTTTGAAGTCACTCACTTAATAAGCAACCAATATGTAGAAATGTTTAAAAAAAAATTAGCTCACAACCCAGAACAAACCTAATAAGTTAATTTATACATCCCATCTCTCATTTTGTCAATCACCCTTCCTTCCAGAAGTTTACATGAATTTTAGAAATGATAAAGGACATTGTAAACTATAGTTTTAGAATTTTCTGGCTAATAGACTCTAAGATCCATTAGGAACACAATATCCATATATCCCCAGTACTTACACTAGATTGAAGGGAAATAAATATCTGTTAAATGAATATGAGCTGTGAATTAATTTATGGAGATTATTAAAATTTAATGATAGCTGCCCTGGCTGGTGTGACTCAGTTGGTTGGGAGTCCTCTGAATGGTTGCTAGTTTGATTCCTTGTCAGGGCACGGCCTGGGTTATGGACTTGTTAGGTGCACAAGGCAGCCCATTGATGTTTCCCTTTCACATCAGTGTTTCTCTCTTTATTTTTTTTTAATTTTTATTTTTTAAATATATATATATATATATATATATATATATATATATATATATTTTATTGCTTAAAGTATTACAAAGGGTATTACATATGTGTCCATTTTTTCCCCCCGCCCTAGACAGTCCCCTAGCCTCCCCTATCCCCCAGTGTCTTATGTCCATTGGTTATGCTTATATGCATGCATACAAGTTCTTTAGTTGATCTCTTACCCCCCTACCTCCTGCCCCCCAACCCTCCCCGGCCTTCCCGCTGCAGTTTGACAATCTGTTTGAGGCAGCTCTGCCTCTGTATCTATCTCTCTTTAAATATCAATTAAAAAAAACCTTAAAAATGAGACTTTAGTTAAAAAACACACACACACACACACAATGATAGCTGCATATAACTTAAATGTAACCAATTTTTGGTTCATTCATAAAACTTAAAAAGTTTATTTAATGTTTAAAATTATATAAAACACCTTTTTCTAATGCTGCTTTATAAACTAAGTAGAAAGCCTTTTAATAAGTATTTTAGGGCAAAATAATTTAAGAGGACTAGGAGGATAACTAAAATTAAACATATTGTGAAATACCCACTCTGAAATAAACTGATTATATATGTGTGTTAAGTATTCTAAGTGAAAGCTATTAAAGACTTAAGTCTCTTCCATTTGCTTTAAATGCGTGTAACCAACCATACATACACCAGTACACAACTAAAAAACAAACAAAAACCTTCCAATGACTTCCCAGCATATTTATGAAAAAATGGTTAAATATTTCACCACGGCAAGCTTCTAAAATGTCTTTCTTTCTGCTCTGACTTAACTTCCAACGTTCTCTCTACTCTCCTACATCACCCTTGTATAGATACACTTCAGTTTTATAAATTTCCAATTTTCTTCCTTGGGAACTTCAATATTTTTGTTCTATGTAACTAGAACTTTTTTCTTAAGAAAATTCCATGGAATAGCCCCCTTTTCTTCACTTAAATGCCTTTTTGATATGATAATACTCTTCTAGAATGCTTTCTTGACCAATTCTGGGTAAAACTGACATCTTCTCTCTCAAATGTATCTTCACTTTCATTGGTATATTAAAAAAATTAAACAGCACCTGATATTATATTATATATTTATGTGACTGCTTTTACCTATTAGAGTGTAACATAGGGTCAGGAATTTTGACATTTCAGAACTTTAACAGCAGCACTGAAAATGTGCATAGCAGATGGGAAATAATTATGAGTTAAAGTAATACTGGAATCTTTTTAAAAAATATATTTTATTGATTTTTTTATAGAGAGGAAGGGAGAGGGATAGAGAGTTAGAAACATCGATGAGAGAGAAACATCGATCAGCTGCCTCCTGCACACCTCCTACCAGGGATATGCCCGCAAGCAAGGTACATGCCCTTGACCGGAATCGAACCTGGGACCTTTCAGTCCACAGGCCGGCGCTCCATCCACGAGCCAAACCAGTTAGGGCCCAGCAGTTTTTTAACAATAATGAACACACTGTAAACTCACTTGCAGTATAATACCAATTTCTACCACTCGACAGACAGATTCACTAATATTAATTTCCTACTTGTTTTATGCCAAGAATAGTGCAAAAATTAAATGGGGAATAGAGGAGAAGAAAAATATGTGAATATGGTGGGCAAGAATTAATGTTTGGAAATATTAATTTTGTGATCCTGATTAGATATCATGGTGAAATGTTGAGTTGACAATGGAAATGTTCACATTTTTTATTTATGTATGTTTGTATACATTTTACTGCTGCTTTGGAGAAAGTTTTTGTTCTTTTAATTTAAAGTAAATTAAGAATATCTTATTTAGAAATGTTCTTGGCTGACTGGAGTGCATATTTTCTTAAGTTAACATAAATCACAGCATAGTTTATGGCTATTTTTCAGGCACCAGAATAATGTTTGTGTAATGTTCAAGTTTTACCATGAGAATATATACTGAAGAATGGACAAGGTGATGCTTGTATCTTACCAAGGTAAAAACAAACAAAAACTAGAATATTGTTGCTTTAGTAACTACTTACTGTATGATCAATATTAGCTGAAACATACATTTTATCTCAAAATTAAATACCAATGGAAATGTATTTTAAATACACAAACTTGAAAATAAATAGGATGTCTTTCAGGAATATATTAGTGGTCAGAACTGGGTTGGTTTTGGGATTAGAAAGATGATTCAAATGTCTACCCTTTGATATATTCTCTACCCAGGTAACTAAGAATTAGAAAGAATCATATTCCTAGAGGTATAATAGAAATTCTTCTGCCAAGTGCTCATTGTTAGTGTGTTGTGAGCATGCAGGCTAGGTTGGTACTTCAGAGAACTGGGTATGATTGGAAAGAAGAAATGTTAGTTGATTATTCACATAGATTTTCAGGTAGAACCCTAAGATTATGATAGTGACAATATCTGGCCTACAAGTGAGACTAGTCATAGTTCTATTACTTCTGGCAATACAGACATGAGATATAGGCACCAGCACCAACTTGGGTGATATCTCTGGGGGAAAAAAAGGTACTAATATGAATTCTCTTTTTAAGAGCCCCTACTTCAAGAAAAGATCCTTAGAAACCTTCCTGGTGAAAAGTAAGTTCTTTGAGTTTATTTAGTTCTTGTGCATCTACAATCCATTGGGACAGGGATATGAAGGAGTGCGGAGTTGTATAAACCATAAATAACCTTTGTGAAAAGTTGAGAGTGTTCACACAATTATTACAGAAGAGTTCTTATGATTAATGCCATATTCTGTTTGGGAATACTTTCAATACTCTATCTGTAAACTTTATTTGTGTTTGTGATTTAAGGATGAACTACAAAACAAGTTTTAAAATGTTTCCATGTTATCATTTTTATCTTATAAGTATTATTGTCATTATGACAGCACCTATGTTTAATGTTTTAATTGCAAATATTCAACATTACATAAATGTAAATTAATAGATTTTCTTTATGCTAAACTGGGAGAATAGCCAACATTTATTACACTGTTTCCTATCTTTAAGTTACATACTGATAAACAGGTTAACATTTTGTATATGTGTCTTCTTTCATTATAGAGGATGACATTATTCCGAAGCATTGTTTTCAGATATTAAAAAAAAAAGATGTAGGAAAGTAAACACTTCAAATTCATGGCTTTTACTCTAATGCTGAATGTTATTTTTATAGTTGAAATTATAATTATTTAGATAGAATACATATGACATGTACTCAGCACCTAAAAACGGCCTTCTAGATTACTAACAGATTTGAAACCTTAAGTTATTACATGGGCTGTTATTTGTATGTGATACTAAGAAAGACCACAGATCATATCTACAAACGACGTTAAAACTTATGTCCTTTCCCAGAAAAAAATCTCCTCTACCAAGCCTTTTTTATTGACTTTAGAGGGCTAGGGAGAAGAAAAGTGAGAAAGAAACATGAATGACAGAAGAATGTCAACTGGCTGCCTCCTGCACATCCCCTACTAGAGATAAAGCCCGCAACCAGGGCAGATGCTCTGATTGGGAATCGAACCAGCTACCTCTTGGTGCATAGGAATACCCTCAACAAGCTGAGCCACACCAGCCAGGGATAACAGGTGTCTTTTAGAAAGACTAATAACATGACAACGATTAATATGATATTGTAAATGACTTAGCAGGTGGCAAATATTAAGTAGCAAGACAGTTTAATGAAATTATAGAAATCCAAACCCTAAATAGTGAACATTTACTACCTTAAAAAATCTTCTTTGCATTTGGTACTGGATCTATTTATTTCTTTCTGCAAAGGAAATAGTCATTATACCACCTCACAACATTTTCTTGCTTTCAAAACTATTGGACCAAAATGTAATAGATCAAACTACAATCTTATTTTCTGCTAAATTTCACACAAAGTACTAGAGGAAACTGTTGGAACATTATATCATTTTTTAATATTTTGAGTTTACCTAGGCAGTACAGTTATTTTTATAATATAAATTCATAAAAATAACATTGGTATTTTAAATGCCAATACTTGGTTCCAAATCATCACATTTAGAAAAAATATATATATATATATATATATATATATATATATATGTATATATGTATATGTAAAACACACACATATATAGTTTTGCGTGTTTAAAACTATATATAAAATGTATTTTATTACTCTTTGTATATAGCCATCAGCAATTTATGGCTTTTAACTTAATTATTTGTGGCATTTACTCAAATTCATCTGTGCAACACTGGTTTTATTTATTTTAACTCCATGCATTTTGGCATTGTAAATATAAGTCTCAAAATACTTGTTCATTCTACTCATGATAGGCATATATGTTTTCAATATTTTGCTATTAAAATCAATATTGCAATCTATAATTTTATCTATCATTTCCTCGTGCATCTCTGTGAACTTTTCTGAGATCTAGATTCAGATTGAAATTCTCAAAATCAAACGTGTGCATTGTCATATTGCCAAAATGCTCTCCAAATTGTTGTAGCAATTAACAGCCCAATTGACAACATGGAGTTCGAACTTTTTACAGCCACATGAACACCTGGTAGCATCATTTCCTTCCTTATTTATTTCCTCTGTCCATCTCTTTAAGATTCCTACCATCACTCTATCTCAGTCTTGTTATTTTTCATTATTCAATTATACCATTCTCATGTATGTTAAAATGTACCTCATTAAGGTTTTAATTTTTACTCATTAATTTGTAATGAGTTAAAGTATGTTTTTACTATTTTCCTATCCATTCATTTCTCCTCTGAAAATACTAGTTCACTTCTTTTACACTTTGTAGTACTGAGATTTTGATTGATTGCATTGTTTTAAGGATGTATACCGAGTTTTTCTCTATGTTTTTTATTACCATTGTCCACTTTTATGTAGCAGGTATATTTCCCTAAATGTTGACTTATCATTTTACTTGTTTTATAATGTCTTCTTTCATACAAAATTTTTAAGTTTTATACACTAAGATTTATTATTTCTTTGAGTATTTTCTCCACATTTCATCTTGTTTCAGTAGATTTGTTTATCCTTAAGTTCTATCAGAAGCCTCTATACTACAAATATGGTTTTAATGCATTTTATACAGCAGTTCTTGAATTTTGTAGTAGAAGATTTCAGAGCTGCTAAGCCCATGGTATTTTTTTTTAATGAAACATCTTGGGATCTAAACATAAAAACCTTGTTATAAATTACTTTTGACTGTAAAGAAAAGTGTTAAGGCTTTTATTTTAGACAAAGAAATCCTAGAGATTTGTAATTGGACACTATTATATGCATTTTCCTCTACATGTATAATTCATACTATAGAAGAAATATATGCCTGTTAAGCATATTTTTCTACCAAAGCCTAAAGATTTTGTTGAAACATTACATTTTATTAGCAAACTCTCATCTTTAATATAAAGTTTTTCTCTCACACTCTGATAAAGTATTATAGTTTTAAGTCAGCACTAGCCCCACAGCTTAAAATACTTGCCATTTAATTAAATCCTATTTGAGTATATTTTTTCTTTCTAGATTAAGCTAATAAGACATAAAACAGTTAAAAATCCCCACTATCTTTATTGTTTGAAAATTATTAAAATAAATTGAATATTCACTGATAATAATTTAGTGTAATTAAACAAGAAAAATACAGAAATAATTAACAATATGTGAACTATAAAACCTACCCTATTCAATTTATTTGCAGATAATTTCTGAAACAGCATGTATATTCATGATTGTAAACTAATGTTCTAAGACAAAATAAAACTGAACAATTTAGAAATATTAATAAAATATTCACTGAAATAAGCATAAAAATATATCTTCCTAAAAGTCTTATATTTTTTAGATATGTGCTTAATATACATTATGATTCCCTAACCAAAAAGTTATATTTGTAGGTGGGTATATGAATTTACATTAGGTTATTTAGAAAAAAGATCTAAGAGCATTAGAAAATATTACAAACTCAGAGGCTATCTTAGGAACTTAATGAAAATGTAATCTTGTTTTAGCAGTTCAATAATTTTTCCCTGGTTAAAGATTTAGTCCTGAGAACAGTCAGTATGCATAGGTCAATAGAGGAAATGTTAATGTTTAAAACTTGAATGAAATAAGGGACAATCATAAGGCTTGATGTTGTACTACTAAATGCATTCATCCTATATAATAAAGAGGTAATATGCAAATTGACCATCATGCCCACCCACAGGGATCAGGCCTAAACCGGCAGTCGGACATCCCCGCGTGGTCCCAGATTGGAGAGGGTGCAGGCTGGGCTGAGGGACAGCCCCCCGTGCATGAATTTTGTGCACTGGGCCTCTGGTTTAAAATAAATATTTATTAAAAGTATCCATAGTGACTGTAGTTGAAATTTAGAATTTGATTAACTTTAATCTTTATTATTAACAGCACATTAATGTGTGTGTATATATATATATATATATATATATATATATATATGAGCTTCTATGTTGTTTATTATTTATAATTCATTCATACATTTATGCACTTATTTTCAAAATAATGAGCATCTTTTAATCCACTCTACAATACAAGAATTAGAGTATTCCCAGTAACTTGTAGAGAGCTAAGTACTCCTCCTCTAAGCTGACCAGTGCATCTCCCACCCATGGTAAGCGCTATCTTGATTCCAGTGTTTTTCATTCTTCTTTTTTTTTGTTTCTCTACATTCTTAACACATATCTATGCACACATATCATATTTTGGTTATATATTTCAAGTTAGATACATGGAATATGAAACAAAACATATCTTTATAGGAGTTGTTTAATTCACTTAGTTCTTAAAGTCCAATCATGCTGATGCATGTTACTATAGTTTTTGTTTTCACTACTGTATACTATCTTATTCTTTAAATATACTATCTTTTTATTATTCATGTTCAGAAAGTGGATGTTGTGTGGCTCTTAAGGTTTTTCTATTATGAAAAGTGATGCTTTGAAATTTCTCTCATATTTTTTATGAAACCTGTTTGCTATTAGTATCATTATTTTTTAAAGATTGTTGACTTTCTGTTTTTTGTGTTTTTAATTTAATTTAATATAATGTTTCCATCATCCTTTATCCCCTCTATATCCTCTACCACCTCCACCCATCTCCCTCCACCCTTGCAATTATAGATTCACATAGAATTATATTAGTAATAATAATGCAGAGAGATAATACAGATTCTGTGTACCTATCTCTTTGTTACTATTGTTTGTATAGTGGATATTTATTTAATTATAAGTTTATATCAATGTCAATATGAACTAAGAAACTTAACTTCTCTGGTCACTTTAAACAAAGAGCTATTGTTCTAACTGTAAGAAAAAATAAAACTTCTAGAACATAACAGGAAAACCTTGGAGGAGGCTAACATTTCTTAAATTAGGTATAAAAGCATTTTTTTTTAAAAAAAGCTTAAAATTTAGATACCATTACAATTAAGATTCATTAAAAAAATATTTACAGCAGTTAAAAAGGCTGAGAAAATACTTGTGATACATATATCTGTTATGGATCTTCTATATTGAACACATAAACAATTGTACAAATTAATTGTAAAAAGACATCCAAAAATTTTAAAAATGATCAAAATACTTAGATATATCACAATAATTATCCAAATGACAAACATATGAATGCATGTCCAAATTACAAGTAATCAATACAAATTTAATTCTAACCTATAATGAGATACTTTTAGTTCCTACCAAAATGGCTAATTTTTTTTTTTTAATTACCAGGTTTTTCCAAGAATGTAGAGGAATTTATAATTACATATGCTCTTAAGGGAGTGTAAGTGAGAATATTGGCTTTGGAAGTAGCAACTAAAGATTAGTATACAGTTATATATATATCCCACATTCAAAGGCTGTTAAATTGTGTTGTTTACTCATATCTTCAGAAAAAAATCAATTCTACTGTTGTGATAAATAACCTGCTTCCCTATTTATAATTGTCTGGCCCTCTAGCAACTTCAGTGCAAAATTATAGCTAATTTGCCTATAAACATCAGGTGGTCATAATAATCTGGCCACTCAGTGTACATGTGCCTTAGCAGAAATTCCTCTCTTGGTTACATATATGAGGAAAATGGGGAGACTGTTTTATAATAGTTGCCACAACCCAAATGTATACCAACTGAAAAATAGAAAAAGTTGATATATTATGCTACCACCTAGTATGTAATAAAAATGATTGCATTAGAGCTGCAATTTTCAATTAGTGTGCCTCAAGGGGCACACAGGTGAGCTGAAGAATTTGTCAAACATGCAGTACCTGACTATTTAGTCAGGGGCAATGACTTTTTCCTAATATTGTCAAATTAAAAAATGACAATAGCCAGCACAACAATAGCTATCCGGTATGAGTGAATCAAAATTATACCTATGGTTTTGTCAGAGCAGTAAAAATTTTAATATATTTTTGGTGTGCCGCAGAATTTTAATAATTAGTTTATGTGTACCATGAGATGAAAAAGGTTGAATATCACTGCATTAGAGTTATGCACAACAGTGGGGTGAACTTCACAGACCTAATGTGGAAAAGTACTGGTGCTGTAATGCCATTTACTTAAAGTTCATAAAGAAGCAAATTGAAATGGCACTTAATTATCAGGATAATGGTTGATAGAGATTGAGCCAGGACAGGAGGGGTCTCCTGAGTTGTAAGTACTTTTCTACTTCTTGACAGTTAGAGTTAGAAAGATGCAATCATATTGTGGTAATCCACTGAGCTACAAAATTCTAGAAGGAGGGAAGTAAAAGGAGGGACATTTATAATACTTCTAAAAAAATAAAGATTTTTTTTAAAAAGAATATAAAAAAATCACCAAAAATAAAGGATTATTGTATATCCTAAAAGCAATAGACACTTAGGAGGAAGATACAAAATCCCTTTTAATTTAGGGGTTTGAAGATGGAAACATTGATGCCCAACACCTAATTTGAAATGCACAGCAACTAGACATTGGGAAAACATAGGCTATCAAAGAGTAAGTTAGATATGATTGAATGGAAATATAAACCTTAAACTAAGCCAGGATTCCACATGTCATGAACAATACAAAAAACTTTAATAGATTGTTATCAGATTGGATCTCCAACACATGAAATAAAAAATACAACCAAGTTGAGCTGTGTTTATTCCAGGATCATACTATTGGTTTAATATTAAAAAATAAAATTTGGGCCGAAACCGGTTTGGCTCAGTGGATAGAGCGTCGGCTTGCGGACTGAAAGGTCCCAGGTTCAATTCCGGTCAAGGGCGTGTGCCTGGGTTGCGGGCACATCTCCAGTAGGAGATGTGCAGGAGGCAGCTGATCGATGTTTCTCTCTCATTGATGTTTCTAACTCTCTATCTCTCTCCCTTCCTTTCTGTAAAAAATCAATAAAATATATTTAAAAAAAATAAATAAAAAAAATAAAATAAAAAATAAAATTTGGTCTAAATAGCTCTTTGACTTAGATAACGAGGCTACTCACACAAACATGAAGATAAGCAGAGAAATGGTCATGGGTTCAAATAAATTTGATGTATAAACCACATAAAATTTATGATTCATTCTATTTAACAAATATATCGATTATGTAGACTGAGATGCTATCTACACCTGGGCTTAACCTTAGCTCTGAAAATTAACAACAATAACGTGTACTACATGAAATTAAAAACTTCATTGTCAAAAAAATGAGAGAATGTTCATTATTCTTGATAGTGTTTTGATGTGGTAAAATAGCCTTATCACCTGATACACATATTCTTTACCTGCGTAATATCAGAGTTGACACACTGAATTTTATTATTATTTTTGTTAGTAATATTCTGAGAATTTGTTCAGATATCCATATTGATATCAACCACCAGTCATTTGACTTATAATATATTCCGTTACATTCATTGTTAGAAATACGTTGGGTAGACAAAATTCAGACATTACCAACTTTCAGGACATTTATTTTGCAGCTACATAATGAACTATAGAAAGCAGTTAACAATAATGTGGATCAGACTCCAAAGTAAATTCTTTCAATTTCTCTACTAATTACAGTTTAGAAAACACCTTTATATAAATATAAAATAAACAGAAACTATTATTCATGTATCATGTTATATTCTTCTTTATAGAAGCAGATCCTGCTGCCAATACTGCACTCTCAAAATTTAATAAAAGCTTTTCATGACATTGTGTGTGTGTATGTGTGTGTGTGTGTGTAGCTGTGAATGGAAATCAAGCTAAGATTTTTTTTTAATTATAGGAACTTGAAAGATAAATAAAAAAATAATAAGAAACTTTTAAAATAACACTAAGATTACTCAGTGTTTCAGTTTCACTTCACTGTTTCCCAATTTTGATCAGCAGGGAAATGTTAGAAATTTATATTCTTGACATCTTCCTGGTCCAAATTCTCTTTCAAATCATGAAGTCACTGGGGAATAACAATTTCTACATTTTTAAGAAAATTCCAAGTGAAAATTTTCACAACACGATTTAAAAACTACTCTTCTTCTTTGATAATATAAAGCGTTTGTTTCCGAAAGGATATTTCTAATCGTCTACAGCTGGAAGCAAGTCATCAGATGGATGTCAAAGCCTTCATCCCATTGGAAACACTCATTTTTAGCTTGACATTATTAAACTTTGAGTAGAGATCACTATATGTGGTGACTTAATTGCAAATACACGTCTCATGAATGGGGGTGAAAGGAGGACTTTCACTGACATTTGAATTTTGTGTGGGGGGTATCTAAATGTGCAATGAATAGCTTTTTAAATAGTGCAATTGTTTTACTTGTGTTGTTAATTAATGAGAAAATTAAGATGTAGTTGAATTGATATAAAAATATTTCTGCTATGACCAAACTTTGCTGAGTGTTGTTTCAGGTAGAGTTGTCCAAAAATAAAGAAATGAATGAATGAATGAATGAATGAATGAATAAATAAATAAATAAATAAATAAATAAATAAATAAATAAATATCATGTTTCCCGGCTGGAGTGACAGTTGGGTGAGCGATATTCTTTGCATGGGAAGGTTGCCTATTCTCCATCAGGGCACATACCTGGGTTGCAGGTTCAATCCCTGGTCTGGTCACGTAAGAAAGGCAACCAATTCTCATTGATTTTCTCTCTCTAAGCATGTCCTCAGATGAGGATTAAAAAAATAAATCTCAAATCTCATGTTTAAGCATGCAACATGGAACTCCCAATGCATTTATGAGAAAAGGGAGAAATGGTGGTGGGGGGGGCACCCACAACAACAACACAAAACAAAAATCGTATAGCAGGAATATGCCAGCTAACATCATTGCACAATAAAGCTCACAGAATTTAGTGACATAACCACTACTGTCAATTTCTTATCACTCATGGTTTTGCATGTCATGATTTAAGCAAGGATTCATCTGGATTTCTGGCTTAGGGATTCTCATACAGTTATTCAGATTGTGGCTGGAGTTGAAATGGCAGGGGTCAGGTGGGATACATGAATGCAAGCTGGACATTTCTCTCTCTTCATGTTGCCTTATTCTCCTCCATGTATTTTCTCCTATTTGCTGATTCTTCACAACAGAATCACTCCTCGTGAATGAGAGCAGTTACATCATGTCAGGGAATTACAGCACAAGTAGAATTGCCGGAAAAATATGACAGTTAAAATTGAACTTCAGATAAACATGAATAATCTTTTTCTAAATACAGTAGAGGCCGTTGCACGAAGAGATTCATGCAATAGACCTTCCTTCCCCTGGCTGCTGGCACTGGTTTTCCTCCAGCACCCGAGACCCAGACCTTCGCTCCGACTGCAGCAGAGAAGCCAAACCTCTTCAGTCTTCAGTAGTCTTCAGTCTTCAGTCTTTGCTCTGTGCCTGCATACGCAAATTAACCACAATCTTTGGTGTGTTAGTTTGCATACTCATCCTGATTGGAGGTTGGGCGTAACAGAGTGACACCAATTTGCATGTTTCTCTTTGATCAGTATAGATTCTGGACTATACCTGGGACCGAATTTCAATTTTTTAAAAATGGTATTTGTTGTTTATCTGAAATTCAAATTTAACTGGGCTTCCTGTATTTACTAAATCTGACAACCATGAGCCAAACCTGGATGGTTTTCTGTTTTTTAGACATACAGTTTAAGTGGGACACAGCAAGCTGAATCATTTAGGAATCATCTACGGCAGCTTTAGCACTGCAACAGCAGCATTGAGTAGTTGCAACAGAGATCACATGTCTGGCAAAGTCTAAAATATTTAATACCTGACCCTTTACAGAACAAGTTTGCCAGTCAGTCTCTACCTTGTAAGTCAGCTTTCCAGTAAGAAAGGTCAAAGCTGCATCCGTGTTGATAACTAGACCTGGGAATTCTCCCAGCTCACTCCTGGCTACTCATAGCTGCCAAGATTCAAGGTGAGAGGAATTAAACTTTGGTTTTTACAAGGGTAGGGGAAGTTTCTAGAAAAACATGTGAGAAATAACAACTTCTCTTGACTAGATTGTGACTTGTTCTCTAAAGACAGCACTACTTTGGAAACAAATAAGGCAATTCTCAAGCAAGAAAAGTAATTTCTATTTTAAAGTTTTCCACCAGATAAATTGAAGACTTGTAGTTTTGGAGGTGTGTTCATTTAGCAGTATAATTCATTGAAAAGAAAATAAGGTATTGCTTTTTTTAATAAAGGCTCAATTTAAATTTGCTTTTAAATTATTTTCCCACTGTGTACCAAATAGGCTAATACTCTTTTTAAAGTAAGTTGCTAAAAGAGAAAATGTCAAAATATGTGCAAGTCAATACAAAAAAATAAAACTAGTATAGTTGCATGCATGGCAGTCCTTTGAGTGTCATTTTCAGAATTCCCAAGTAAATTTACTTTAAGAGTAGAGATGAAAAAGACAATTACACTGACTTGTTGAAAATGTCAAGTTTTCAGGGCACTCTTAATTTGCCCGATTAAAGAACATTAGACATATCTTAAGGTACTAGATCATTTAATTTGGATTTAATTCAAAATGTGTAAAATGAATTTCTTGCCTTTTTATTTTTTCTAAATTAATATGTTTATAAATTTCCCTTCATTATATCACATTTAGATCTTCATCGTGAGAAATTTCAGAAAGTATTAAAATAGCTATGAAAATTTAATTGGTTTATAAAACCAATAAAACTGTTGTCATAACATTTTAAAACCATAACAATATTGTTTCCATATGGATGTTTAATGCTTTGACTCAATCCATATGCTTCCTCACTATTTTTAATGTTCATATAAACTCTGAACACAGTGTATATAAGATGAATATTCACATTAAGGATATAATATAATCTCATTTCAGTATTGTTTACTAAATACATGTGCATAAAACACTATTAAAAGAGTACAGAACTTGCTTGGATTTCTAGATCACGTGATTAATACCAAAAACTTGATATAATCCATGCCCAATTTTAAATATGCAGCCTAGCCAAAACCGGTTTGGCTCAGTGGATAGAGCGTCAGCCTGCGGACTGAGAGGTCCCGGGTTCGATTCCGGTCAAGGGCATGTACCTGGGTTGCGGGCACATCCCTGGTGGGGGATGTGCAGGAGGCAGCTGATCGATGTTTCTCTCTCATCGGTGTTTCTAATTCTCTCTATCTCTCTCCCTTCCTCTCTGTGAAAAATCAATAAAATATATTTAAAAAATAAATAAATAAATAAATAAATAAATATGCAGCCTACCTGCTAAAAATTTAATGCAAATTATTTATGTAACAAAAATAATTTTTTTAAAATTTATTAATTACTATAGTAAAAATAATGTGGTGTTTTATAATTTGTAACTGGTAGCAGATGTTGATTAACATTAGAGAAAATGCTGAGATACCAATGCATGTGATTATCATTTTGATTCCTAAAATCAAATAACTGATGAATTATATAAAAACTAGAGGCCTAATGCACGAAATTCGTACAAGTGTAGGCCTTCACAGCCCCAGCTTCGTCCGGAAGGTCCTCCGGACAGTCATTCCACTGTTTGGGCCATTCGGTCGATTTCCATATTATGCTTTTGTTATTATAGATGATTAATTATTTTGAAAAGAAACACATTCAGGAATATTGTGTGCTGCCATTATGTCAATTGATTCACACATCCATTTATTTAGAAGAGAATATTGCAAGATTTCAGTAAAGATTTCAGGGTCAATATCAATACCTCAATATGTGCTCATTAGTATTATGTCCCCTGGAAATGTCATTGAAACCAAATACTGTGTTATTTTCTAAATGCCTACACTTTTAAGTTATAATTTAATTTTACTTAACTCTAATAAATACAGAAGTTTATAATCAAGGTTTTATTCTTTCGTCCTTCCTTAGGCCATTCATAGGTAAGTTTAACACATTCATAAGAAATGTCACTGATCTTATTAGCATGTGATAATAGTAGCTAACGGCCATTTATTGCATAGTATAATTTATCTGTCTGTAAAAATATCTGTGTAATACAGATATTATAAAATCCTTTATTAAAAAGGAGAAATTAATTCTTATGTAATGTTATGCAGTTAGCAGGTGATACTTGAATTCTTGCTACTTGGCTCCAAATCCTCAGCTCCTTATTACTACTAAGCATTTATCAATTACTGAATTAGTATGAAAAGCAGAAACAAGAAAAGCTTTTAAAAAGGCCTTGACCTCCCAAACTTCCTTCATATTCTAGTATTAAAGCTAACACTTGTGATTAAATGATTTAATAAAGAGAAGAATAAACAAAAACTTATGAGATTGCAAAGAGAAATCACAGAGGACATCCAAACTAACTTTTAAGAATTAGTATTACTCTAATAGGTAGTAGGAAATTTTATCATAAACAGAATAAATAA
This sequence comes from Myotis daubentonii, assembly GCF_963259705.1. Taxonomy (NCBI): domain Eukaryota; kingdom Metazoa; phylum Chordata; class Mammalia; order Chiroptera; family Vespertilionidae; genus Myotis; species Myotis daubentonii. The sequence continues at coordinate 167,665,920 of NC_081841.1, forward strand.
CATGTACAAAGTCATAAAAGCATGAAATTCTTGATTCACCCTACATCTGTCTCCATTTGCATTACGATTAATTGAGTACACCTTCTAGCATTCTGAGGTCATGTTTATTTATTTTAGCATGTGCAAAGCAACATTTTAATTGTAAATCCTCTGTCATGTACAACCATTGAGTTGTTAAGTAAAAACACCAGGATCTATAACTTAGTTATAATTTAACTAGAGGTCCGGTGCACAAAAATTTGTGCACTCAGGGGGGGAAGGGGGGGTCCCTCAGCTTGGCCTGTGCCCTCTTGCAGTCTGGGACCCCTTGGGAGATAATGCCCTGCTGGCTTAGGCCTGCTCCCGGGTGGCAGAGGGCAGGCCCAATCCCTAGGTGCAGTCCTTGGTCGGGCTCAGAGCAGGGCCAATTGGGGAATTGGGGCTCTGCCCCCTGTCATGCACAGAGCAGGGTGGATCGGGAGCTTGCGATGCCACCCTCAGTCACACTCAGGGTAGGGCCGATTGGGGGGTTGGGGCACCGCCCCCTGTCACACTCAAGGCAGGGTCGATGGGGAGGTTGCGGCGCCACCCCCTGTCACGCACAGAGCAGGGTCAATCAGGGGGTTGGGGAGCTCCCCCCTGTCACGCACAGAGCAGGGCTGATGGGGAGGTTATGGCTCTACCCCGTCACACACAGAGCCACAGTGCGATCAGGAGGTTGGGGAGCTCCCCCCTATCAGGCACAGAGCAGGGCCAATCAGGGGGTTGGGGCGCCTTCCCATGTCAGGAACAGAGCAGGGTCGATAGGGAGGTTGTGGCCCCGCCCCTGTCACACACAGAGCCACAGGGCGATCAGGGGTTTTGGGCGCTGCCCCCTGTCATGCTGATCCCGGTGCCGGGAGACCTCGTGGCTCTGCTGATCCCAGTGCTGGGAGGCATATTACCCTTTTACTATATAGAATAGAGGCCTGGTGCGTGTGTGGGGGCTGGCTGGTTTGCCATGAAGGGTGTCCCGGATCAGGGTGGGGGTCCCCACTGGGGTGCCTGGCCTGCCTGGATGAGGGGATGATGGCTGTTTGCAGCTGGTCACACACCCTTCAGGGTGGGGGTCCCCACTGGGGTGCCTGGCCAGTCTGGGTGAGGGGCTGAGGGCTGTTTTCAGGCTGGGACTGAAGCTCCCAACTGCTCCTTTTTTTCTTTTCTTTTTTTTTTTTTTTTTATTCTGGGCCAGCTTTAGCTCTGAGGCTCCAGCTGTTAGGCCTTCACTCCTGAAAGCAGGTATCTGGTTTGTTTAGGTTCTACAATCAAAACTCTGTATCAACTCCAGGTCTGAGATCTCAGCTAGCTGAAAGCTGGTTTCTGGGGTTTTGTTTATTTTTTATTTTTTTTTTAAATATATTTTATTGATTTTTTACAGAGAGGAAGGGAGAGAGATAGAGAGCTAGAAACATCGATGAGAGAGACATCGATCAGCTGCCTCCTGCACATCCCCCACTGGGGATGTGCCCGCAACCCAGGTACATGCCCTTAACCGGAATGGAACCTGGGACCCTTCAGTCCGCAAGCCGACGCTCTATCCACTGAGCCAAACCGGTTTCGGCGTGGGGTTTTGTTTAGCTTCTATTTTTGTATCTATGCTTCAAACTGCCAGCTCAGAGGCCTGCAGCGGCAGGTGGGGAACGTTTGAGTCCTCTGTCACTGAAGCAAGCAAGCCTCATGTTAGTTTCAAGCTGCCTGGCTGCCGGCTGCCATCTTGGCTGCTAGTTAATTTGCATATCTCGCTGATTAGCCAATGGGAAGGGTAGCGGTCGTATGCCAATTACCATGTTTCTCTTTTATTAGATAGGATCTCTCACTTATAATTCAGTGTTTGACTACAGTAAAGGTTTTCAAATACTCATTATGTAAGTGAAAGCATTAACAATGGAAATTGATACATTTAATATGCATAGGTGTTATAATAATCAATTATTAAGGTAAAAAGCTATGAGAAAAAGAAAGAATTCATAATATATTGCACTCAAACAATGTATATTATACCGCTTCTTGATTTTCATTGGTCCATAATTCCACTTTTTTAAATTGCTGATACTATTACAGATATAAATAATATTGCCACTGACAAAGGGATAAATATATTCTTTTTGATTGTTGTTCCAAGATTCTTAGGATATACTCACAGAATTGGGATCTCTGGGTGAAAAGGCAGTTCCTTTTCAATTTTTTGAGGAAACTCCATACTGTTTTTCAGAGTGGTGGCTGCACCAGTTCTGCATGCCCATCAGCAGTGCACCAGTGTTCCCTTTCCTCCACATCATCACCAGCACTTGTTGTTTGTTGATTTGTTGATAGTAGCCATTCTGGTAGTTGTGGGACATCCTATATAATAAAGAGGTGATATGCAAATTGACGATCACACCCTCACACAAGATGGCCACCCCCATGTAATCTCAAGATAGCCAGCAGGGGAGGGCAGTTGGGGGTGTCCGGGCCTTCAGGGGAGGGAGGGAAGTTGGAGGGTGACCAGGCCGGCAGTGGAGGGCAGTTAGGGGCAACTGGGCTGGCAGGGGAGCAGCTTGCTGTAGATCAGACTGGCAGGGGAGTGGTTAGGGGGTGATCAGGCTGGCAGGCAGATGCAGTTAGGAGCAATCAGGTAGGCAGGCAGGCAAGTGGTTGGGAGCCAGAAGTACAGAATTGTGAGAGGGATGTCCAACTGTGGGTTTGGGCCTAAACCAGCAGTTGGACATCCCCTGAGGCATCCCAGATTGGAGAGGGCACAGGCTGGGCTGAAGGACAAACACCCCCCCTCCCCCAGTGCACAAATTTCATGCACCGGGCCTCTAGTTATATTATTTTATAAATCTATCAAATAGCAGTCATAAGTAAGTTATGTGCAAAAAATGTGTTTCAGGATATTGCAAAATGACCTCAAGTCTCCATCTCTCCTCTTGCTATACGGTTTTGAAATACCATCCTACTCTGATGGTTGTCTTGAGCATGTAACTTACTTTGGCCAATGGATTTTTAGCAATGTGATAAAAAGAAAGGCTTATAAAAGCACATGTACAATTGATCTTGCTCTTTTCTGCACCTCTGCCATTGTCATAAAAACATTCCAGGTTAGCCTATTGCATATGAGTTATATGGTCCAGAAATAACTTGCTTCAGTAGTCCCAACCAAGTATATCTTAAATAAGCAGACAGCTGGCCAAATCCCTATATGTAAACGAACCCAGCCAAGGTCAGAAAAGCTTCCTCACTGACTCCTAGACGACCCCAGAAATGTGCGGTATAAACATTATTGCCATATGCCAGCATCGTTTTGGCAAGTAAAACTAATCCCACTCTACACATTTAATGTTGTCTATAAATTTGAGAGATGGAATAAAACAGAATACATTTGCTTTGAAGTATATGCATCCACATATCTATATTTACAGGCATTCTAATTAAAAGTATTCATATATATGTATAAGAACTTTTATTCTATTTTTCATGAAATCTTATTATGCATATAGTGATTAACAGCTAATGAAGCCAATTCTGCACATATTAAGTATTAAAATATACAATTCTTAATAAATTACAGAATCACTTTTACAATGAAACATTTTAGAGTTCATATGAAATTAATGATGAACAAAGACAATTAGTCTTGACATCTGCAGGAAATTTGGTTAATCCCTCCTTTGAGGAATGAATTGGTATAAGATTGTACATTGAAAAAATAAAAAGGGTATAGAAAAAAAATAAGAGTAGTAAAAAAGCCACTCATTTTCAAGTAGTTCAAAATTTACAAAAGATGCAAATACTATGTAAAAAATATATGAGCTTAATTCATTTTACTCACCTATTGCACTACTCAGTCAGAAATAATTTTCCTAATGCCCACAATTTATAAATGTGCCTACCTGATAAATTATTTAAGTGTACTGCAAATGTGTTGTTTTAATTTTAATGAACAACATCAAAGCAGACTTCTATATCTTTTTCTCCAACATTTTAATTTTATTGTAGAAAAAAGCCATATAGCAAATAAAATAGAGTGCATGCTATGTATCTGCTCTGCATTTTCCAAATAACTTGTTGTCCATCATCACATCTGGGCACTATGCAAAAGGAAACATGGATTAAAATAGAATTGTACTCACTGGCCCAAAGAGAATAAGTTAATATGTCAAAAATAAAAGGAAAAATTCACCAGGCTGATGTGGCTCAGTGGTTGAGCATGGACCCATGCATGAACCAGAAAGTCAAGGTTTGATTCCAGGTCAGGGCACATGCTGGGGTTGTGCGCTCAATTCCTAGAAACATCATTGATGTTTCTACCCTCTCTTCCTCTCTCCCTTTCTCCCTCTCTCCTTCTCCCTTCCTCTCTGAAAGCAATAAAAATATATTTAAAAAAATTATAAAAGTAAAAATTCAAAAGAACAAATTGCAGTTAAGAAATGTTAAAAATGGCATTATATAAAACAAGCCCATGAGAATAACAGGTAGTTGAAAAGCTAAACTGTTCATCTATATAAGAACTCCAGAAATTTAAAAAAACAGGCTAAGCTTTTCTCCTAATCAGAGACCTATTGAAATAGTTTTAACATTACTCAACACAGAAGCTAAATTACTAAAAGAGTGTCTTTCCTCATTCTTTTAGGCTATTATTACTGAATTAAGCCTGATTCACAGAGCTTTATTATGAAGATAAGATTGAAACTGCAATGGGGCATTTGATTAAATCTATAACCAAGTTCCTCTTAATCTGGTTTTATTTACTCAAAAAATCTATAACCATTTCTTGAACATCAACTATTTCCAGAACTGTTCTCATTGCTACAGAAAGGGCAGTCAATAATATTGAAGACATGTTATCTCCATGAGACATATTTAGTGCATACAAACAGAAAATAGTTTAATAAGCAGAATCAGAAATAAATATGTTGTCAGTTAAGTATAAATATCCTGAAAAAAATAGACAAGACTAAAGGTACACAATATAATGGATAATTAGGAATGAACTGTCTGATGAAGCAATATTTGAGCAGAGACTGAGGAAACAAAAGAGGAAGTTATGGCCATATGGATTGAATTGTGTCCCCGAAAAAATATGTTGAAGTTATGAACCTCAGTACCTGGGAATGTGAACCTTATTTGGAAGTAAATTCCTTGCTGATGTGATCAAATGAACATGAGCTCATTAGGATGAGACTTAATCCAATATGATGAGTTTCCTCAGAAGAACAGAAGACAATGACACAAGGGCAAGCATGTCATGTGGCAATGGTGGCAGAAATTGAGATATTGCAGCTGCAAGCCAAGGAAATCCAACAATCACTATAAGCTAGACTCAGAATGCAAGGAAGGATGTGCCTTACAGGTTTTTGAGAGAGCCTGGGCCTGCTGACACCAGGATTTTGCACATTAGTCTCCAGAACTGTGAGACAATATATTTTTGTTATGGTAAGTCACCAGTTTGTGGCATTTTGTTATGGCAGCCCTAAGAAACTAACACATTGAGAGAAGATAATTGCATATTGAAGAAACAGCGAGGCAAAAGAGTAAATTATAAATATCCTAACATACAAAGGAAGAGTGGTGAAGGATACAGAGAGTGCTGATGGATCCAGATCACTAATGCAATTAATTTTTCTCATAACTAAAATGTTACCCTGTAATTAAAAAAGAATCAATATTAGGAAATAATTAATATTGCATGAAAAACAAGTCATAAGCCTGTCTATAAATGGAATGTTTTAATTATTGAATGTGATGATGAAAGAGAACTATAAGAAATAAGGGGAAAAAAGTATAAAAAATAATAAGGATTCCACTGGCCTGGCCAGTGTGGCTCAGTTGGTTGGATGTTATCCCATCCACCAAAAGGTTGCCATTGGATTCCTGTCAGGGCACATGCCTGTGTTGATTCCCCGGTAGGAGGCATGTAGGAGGCAGTCAATCTATGTTTGGCTTTCATATTGATGTTTCTCTCTCTCCCTCTGTCTCTAAAATCAATAAAAAAATTATACTTAAAAAAACTTGAAGGATTAAATCTGCAAAAAAAATACAAAATATTTTTCAGTGAAATTAAATCAACAAGCAAAAACATTAGATATACAAAATATATAACTTACTATTAGGAGACATTTATAAAATGAAAAATCCACTATCTACTTGAGATAGAGCTTGTGTTTATTAATATCCAGTATTCTTAGTTTCCTGGGCACATGGCAAGTCTAAATTGGTCCAAGGGTTAAGCAAGGGACATAAACAAGGTAAAACAAAATCAATCATTAAGATTTTATTTATCCAAACTGTGGGATGAAATTCATTTTCTCCTTGTTAGCAAAGTTCTAGAAAAAAAGTAAACTCCTATTGACCTTAAACCATTTCTTTTCTCCATTGTTCCTTTATTTTTATCATTAGCACTTATAATTTACTAGAGGCCTGGTGCACAGATTCATATACCGGTGGGGTCCCTCGGCCTGGCCTGCAGAGATTGGGCTGAAACTTGCCGTCCAAGATCCCCTGAGGGGTCCTGGAGTGTGAGAGGGTACTTTGCAAAGTTGCTGGCACTCAGCAGCTCCTGCATTGAGTATCTGCACCCTGGTGGTCAGTGCACATCGTAGCTACTGGCCAGTCAGCCAGTCAGCCAGTCTGCCAGTTGATTAGGCTTTTATATATATATACTAGTAGCCCGGTGCACAAAATTTGTGCACATTAAAAGGGAATTAATTGACCTAACCGGTTTGGCTCAGTGGATAGAGCATTGGCTTTTGGACTCAAGGGTCCTGGGTTCGATTCTGGTCACGGCATGTACCTTGGTTGCGAGCTCATCCCCAGTAGGGGGTGTGCAGGAGGCAGCTAATAGATGTTTCTCTCTCATCGATGTTTCTAACTCTTTATCCCTATCTCTTCCTCTCTGTAAAAAATCAATAAAATATATATTTTTTAAAAGGGAATTAATTAGCAGAGATATTTTAATATTGCTATTTGCCCTTTCTCTATAATAGAAGTGTGAGAGATGAAAGGAAATTAGTAAAATGTATATGAAAATAATATATAAATTTATTAATAAATAAACAGTAACAAAAGGATATAACAACAACAGAGGCATGATATAAAAATGACAAAAACATGATATGAAAACAACAAAAACATGATATGACAACAACAAAAACATGATATAAAAACAACAGTGATGCAAACAATGACTGATAAAGTGATTCAACTTATTCTAATATCTCCCTGTACACCATATTAAGAGTGAAAACACTTTCAGAGTGCTTGACTAATTTCCCTTGTGATGAAGTATTTAGAGCTTTAACTGTAACATCACATGCTTTTCAAACTCGAGAGAAAGCAACATATAACTGACCATGTGCAAAATCGGGTTCAGGTAGGAGTATGCCTACCCTGTCTAGAGTTTGTCCTTGTGATTTACTAATATTCATCACAAATGCTGGCATCACGGGAAACCGTCGTCGAATCAATTTAAACTGGAGGCCAGTGTCAGATGAGGACAAATTAATTCTTGGAATCAGAACAACCTCTTCCTCCGCAGATCCTGTTAATACTCCAGCTTTGATAATGTTAGGTCATATTCTTTTGATAATAAATCTGGTACCATTACAAAGACCCCATTTACTATTAAGATTTCTCAATAGCATGATGATTGCACCCACTTTCAATTTTAATTTATGACACTGCATTCCCAAAGGAGTAATACTATTAAGAAATCCTATGGGGGGAAAAAAGAAAGAAATCCTATGGGAAAATTTTCCTTTTTAAGCATCATCTGTAGAATCAATGGAATCATCACTTAAATATGTGTGAAAATCTACATCGAGTATATCCAAATTTTCTTCATTTAATTTTTGAACATGTTCATTTTTTGGACAAAGAATTGCACATTTAGATATATTTTTAATATTATCTATAGCAGTGGTTCTCAACCTTGGCTGCAAATTAGAATCACCTGGGAATCTTTTTAAAATCTTGATTCCTGGGCCTCATACTCCAGAAATTGTTTCTTTGTTATGGGGTGGGGCCACAACATTAGTAACAAAGAAACAGAATTTCCGGAGGATGAGGCCCAGAAATCAGGATTTTAAAAAGATTCCCAGGTGATTCTAATGTGCAGACAAGGTTGAGAACCACTGATCTATAGATATAGTATTTTCAAAGGTAGCTTCAATAACAGATCCATTACAAATCATTTCACTTCCACGATCTGCTCTGAGGGCGGGATTCCTGCCTGAAACCTTGCCCTTTAGGAAACAGCTGGGGGAGGGTGCAGTCATTTCCAAGACGACCCCTGGAGGACTGACTTCCTTCCAGTTGGTCGAAGGTCTGGCCTTGATGTTACACCCAGGGTTTTTATATAAGTAGATATAGATTTGATTTGTGTATGTACTTCTCCATTCATTAAAATTGAAGTGCACGAGGAAATGAGTTTTATCCATTTTATTCATTGCTGTGACCTCTAATACCGAAAGAGATACTCAACTAGAACTACTAAGGATTCTCAGCAAATACATATGAAATAAATGCATGGTTCAACCTGCATTGTGTGTGTGCATGTGTTAGCATGTATATAGAGGAATGAATTTATTTTAATGTTAAAATACTTAGGGCATAATAACAGTATTTTCCTTAGATATCATGTATCTTAGATATTATTACTCATAAAAATTATAATTTCTATTCCCTTCTTCTGGGGAAAAAATGCATCTCCAAAAGATTACACTAAAATTCCATTTATAAGAAGCACTTTACTATGTTATTACAAAAACTTTCAGTCATAATATTTTCTGTATTTCAAAGAAATTATATTAGATAAAACTTCCCATCATTACTTATATGAACAGTTTAGGAAATATTATTGCATATGCTATTAGGAGTGGTGACAGTGGTGGGTTAACAGGAATTGTTAGGGTATATTAATTTTGAACATCTTAGACTATGAAGCACTGCTTATCTACCTTTCCATGTGCGCTTTATAATATACCCCCTTTAACAGCTTGAAATTATTTTTCAATATTTTTCAATTGATTTTTTTTCTCTGCAAATAGCTAGTCTGTCACAACGTTCTATTTAGTCTTTTTGTAATAAACTGGTTAAATATGAAAAACATAAATCTTTAAGGAAATAACTTACATGAATTATTTTTATTCAAAGTCTGAAATTCCAGCAGAAGCCATTAAATGAATGGAAATGATTATTACTTTAGTTAGAATACCACAGACTAATGTAAGCAAAAAATACTTTTGCAAATTTTTATTTATTATTTTGGGTATTGACACAGCCAGTTGGCCTGGAGGTCAAATCCCCATAGTATTAACTACAACAATCAAGGCTTAACTACAAGAAGACTGCGCACAAAGACCACTAGGGGGTGCACCAAGAAAGCATAAAAAATGCGGAGACAAAGAAAGAGGACAAAACTGTCAATGGAGGATATTGAGTTCAGAACCACACTTTTAAGGTCTCTCAAGAACTGTCTAGAAGCCGCCGATAAATGTAGTGAGATCCTAAAGAAATCTAATGAGACCCTCGATGTTATGATAAAGAACCAACTTGAAATTAAGCATACACTGATTGAAATAATGAATATTATACAGACTCCCAACAGCAGACCAGAGGAGCGCAAAAATCAAGTCAAAGATTTGAAATGCAAAGAAGCAAAAAACACCCAACCAGAAAAGCAAAATGAAAAAAGAATCCGAAAATACGAAGATAGTGTAAGGAGCCTCTGGGACAGCTTCAAGTGTACCAACATCTGAATTATAGGGGTGCCAGAAGATGAGAGAGAGCAAGATATTGAAAATCTATTTGAAGAAATAATGACAGAAAACTTCACCTACCTGATGAAAGAAATAGACTTACAAGTCCAGGAAGCACAGAGAACCCCAAACAAAAGGAATCCAAAGAGGACCACACCAAGTCACAACATAATTAAAATGCCAAGGGCAAAAGACAAAGAGAGAATCTTAAAAGCAGCAAGAGAAAGAAATTCAGTTACCTACAAGGGAATACCCATACGACTGTCAGCGGATTTCTCAACAGAAACTTTGCAGGCCAGAAGGGAGTGGCAAGAAATATTCAAAGTGATGAATACCAAGAACCTACAACCAAGATTACTTTATCCAGCAAAGCTATCATTCAGAATTGAAGGTCAGATAAAGAGCTTCACAGATAAGGAAAAGCTAAAGGAGTTCATCACCACCAAACCAGTATTATATGAAATGCTGAAAGGTATCCTTTAAGAAGAGGAAGAAGAAGAAAAAGGTAAAGATACTAATTATGAACAACAAATGTGCATCTATCAACAAGTGAATCTAAGAATCAAGTGAATAAATAATCTGATGAACAGAATGAACTGGTGATTATAATAGAATCAGGACATAGAAAGGGAATGGTCTCACTATTCTTGGGGGGGAAAGGGGTGTGGGAGATGCGGGAAGAGACTGGACAAAAACTGTGCACCTATGGATGAGGACAGTGGGGGGGGTAAGGGCAGAGGGTGGGGTGGGAACTGGGTGGAGGGGAGCTATGGGGGGAAAAAAGAGGAACAAATGTAATAATCTGAACAATAAAGATTTAATAAAAAAATATATATATTTTGGGTACTATATTTGCTTTTATAGTTATTTTTCTTAAAGAAGTGATCTTTTGAATTTTCAAACCTACTTTAAACTTTATTAAAATAAAAATAATAATTTTGATTTAGATCATTCAAATTATTAAATTTATCATTTGTCTTAGTGTTACTGAAAATCAAGCTGGGGCAAGGAGGGATGATGTTACAAGATTTCTGCACTGACAAAAACACAGATTTCCAAATGCAAGAAAGATATAAAGGGGTACTAAAATACATTCTATATTAACATAGTAATTATTTTATTGTTTTAATATAATGATCTTCCTTAACAAACTTCATGTTTCAGCATATTGACAATTAGAATGTTTGTGGAGATATTTGAAGATAGAAACCTTTTTAAATTTTTTTATTTAGAAACTTTTTTAGGCTTTACTCCATCTAAAAACAGGGACATGATCAGTTGGTAAAGATGCACATATTTAGGAATATGCCTTTACCTCCTTAAAAAAAATCTTCCTCTCTGACTCAGCATATTTTAAATATTTTATTTTTGTTAATTGAATTTTAGAGAGAGAGGAAGGGAGAGGGAGAGAGAAACATAGATGTGAGAGGAAAATATCAATTGGCTGCTTCCTGCATGCCCGCTATTGGAGATTGAGCCCACAACCTGGGCATGTGCCCTGACCAGGAATTAAACCCATAGTCTTTCAGTGCATGGGACAATGCCCAACCAAGTGAACCACATGAGCCAGGGCCTGACTCAGCATATTTTTAATGACAACTAATTCTGGAGGCTGATACTCCAAGATCAAGGTGCTGGTATGGCCAGATTCCTGCTGAAGGCCCTCTTTCTGGTTTATAGAAAGGCACCTTTTTATTGTGTATTCACATGGTGGAGAGAAAGAGAGCATATGCACAAGCTCTCTGGTCTCTTCTTATAAGGGCACTAATCCCATCACGGGGGCTCCACCCTCATGACCTCAGCTAAACCTAATTACCTCCTAATGGCCCCAGCTCCAAATATTATCATCCTGAAGAATAGGGCTTCAACAGAAGAATTTGGGACACAACAATTCTGTTCCTAGCATCAGGTCAGCTCCATTTTCTTCCACCTTTTTCAGTGAGGTTATGCCATGCATTTGTTGTTTGATTATTTTGTCACTATTTCCATCCTGTTCTGGGATGTCCCTATATCCTGGTTGATTCTGTTTGTTTGTTTTAACCACATTCAGCAAAGTACATTCTGTGTGGGTTTGGCAAATATATGAAGAGTATATCGTTAATGTATCATATTTCCTCTCTAAGAAAACTCCTGGGTGGCCACTTTGTAGTAAACTCTTCACTCCCAGATAGATCTGTTTTCTGCTAATAATTTTTACTTCTAGAATATCATACAAATAGAATCACACAATGTATAGCATTTTTAGTCCATTTCATTTTACTTAAGAAAATGCATTTAAGTTTCATTCCGTTTTCATATGAGTCATATAACTTGATCCATTTATCAATGGGCGGTACTTTGTTTAATGGATGCACTGTAGTCCTATTATCCATTCAAGGGAATCTGTACAAAAATACCCTGTTTTCTTCCAGATTTTGATGATTAGCACTATAGTCGCCATACTAGTAAGTATTCACATACAAATTTTTGTGTGGACATATTTTTAAAAATCTTTTGATAAATAGCTAACAGCAAGATAGCTGAGTTATTTGGTCAGCATATATCTAGGAATGATTATTAAAGTAATTAGATTTTAGTATCTCAAATATAATATATATATTTTTTGTTTTGTTTTGTTTTTGTTGTGTTTTTTTGACGCTGAGAGGATTTATTGATCTATGTGCCCAGGAGGCTGGCCCCTCAACTTAAATATCCTGCGCAGAGTCTTGGCCCTCCCGGCTGTGGGCGGGTGCAAGACTGGGTCCTGGAGCCCTAGTCGAGGGCAGTGGAACCCAGGGACCGGAGGTGGGATGCCCCTGAGCCAGCAGCTGCCAACAGCAGCACAGGGTGAAATGGAGATGGGAGTCAGATAAGCATCCCAGTCCGAGATACGAAGGGAGAGAAGGTGCGCTGGGCCCGCGGACAGACTGAAGGTTGGCTAAGCTGAGGTGCATACAGGGGGAGGAAGTGGAGGTCCAGTGCAGGGGCAGCGGCCGTAGCCCAGGTGCCTGCCCAGTGCCAGCTAACCCGAGGCAGGTGAGGAGGTTGGCAGCTGTGCCTCTGAGGGACCCAGGCCTTGCCCTCCTGTGGAGGGAGGTGGTGAGCGGGAAAGCAGGCACTATAGTCTGAGTACTTGCTGAGGGGTAAGTTTCTGAGCCTTTTGCATGGGTACATGCGCCCCCCCCCCCCCACCCCCCCCACCCCCCTCCCACCCCCGCTCTTCAGAGGTTGATATGGAAGGCATCTTGCAGCCACTGGTCACGGGCATTGTGCGTCTGGGGCACAGTGAAGGGAGGTGGGTCTGGGGGCAGGCTGGCATCAGGAGGTTCGTCGTTTTCAGATCGGCCAGCATCAGGTGGGTAGGAGCTGTCTGAATGCAGGAAAGATGACAGGTCCAGGCACAGGCTCAAGTCTTGGCACAGGTGCTTGTAGTCCTGGATTGACTCGTACAGGCCCCACAGCTGGCACAGCAGGGACATGTCCAACTGCCGCAACCCCACCTGCGGGGCTACCTCACCAGAGGATATGTTTTTATAGATTTTGGAGGGACAGCAAAGTGGAGAGAGAGAGAGGGAAGCATTGATGTGAGAAACTTAGATCAGTTGCCTCTTGTATTCTCCCTGACCAGGGATTGAACCTGCAGGCTAAGTGCCCTGACCAGCAATCGAACCCACATCCTTTTGGAGTACTAGGTGTCACTCCAGCCCATTGGGCACGGCTGAGTTGCTCTGACTTTGTATATTCTCCCAAAGGGCCTTTTTTCTTAATTGTCCCTTGCACTGTTCTTGTGAGAGGTTGAAATCCCCTTAGGACTGCATTTTCAGAAGCTTCCCACTCTCACTCTAGACTACACAGCCTCCAGCAGTTACTCATTGCTGAATATTTGGATTACTGACAATATCTTTCTGTTTCAAACAAAGCTAAATGGATAAACTACTGCATATATCATTTCACATATGCATTAATATCCATTAGATAAATCCCTAGACATAAAAATCACTGGGAGGGACTATATATACACATGTAATTTTGATGTATACTGCCAATTTCCCCTCCAGGAAGTTTGTGCCAGTGTACACTCCCAGTAATAATAGATCAGACTTACTGTTTCCTTAGTCTCATAAAAAGAAAGTGTTATCAACATCGAATTTTGTCAAGTGGATGGGTGGTGTTATATTGTATGAGAGAATAGCTGTCTTTACTTTTTATTGCAGTAGAATTTACATAAATATATAAATCTTAAGTGTTTGGCTTGATGAATTTTCACGTGTGTAAATATGAAGTTTCACAAATGGTCACCATGTGAATACACCCTTGTGGAGAGTATTCCCAGCATCCTGAAAGGCACCCCAAATCTACCTTCAGATAGCACAACCATAGGAAGAACCGGATTCATTTTTACTATTTTGAATTTAATATAAATGAGATATAATAGCAGTAATGTTATGCTATGTGGCTTTTCCTCTCAGTATTATCCTATATAATAAAGAGCTAATATGCTAGTTAGACCAGACAGCAGAACGACCTTCTGGAATAACCAGTGGGAGGGGGTGCAAGGCCAACGAGCCTGTGCCACCAGGCCAGCCTGGTACTGTCCCTTCTGCAGAGGCGGGATGGAGCGCGACCACTGTGCCTCAACTTCCCATGGACCCTCCCCCAGCCGGCCTACCTCAATTGGCCCTCCCGACCAGTGGACAGGGGGAAGGGACAGTGCTAAGGAGCAGCTAGCCAGCTTCTGGTTGAACGGCCCTCCCCCCCACCCCTACTCAGCCAGAAGCCAGAAGCCAGAAGCCAGGCTCATGGCTGGCTAGTGGAGTGGTGGTGATGGGAGCCTCTCCCACCTCCACAGCAGTGGGACATCCCCTGAGAACTCCTGGACTGTGAGAGGGTGCAGGCTGAGGGACCCCCCCCCCCCCGCCCCAGCACACGAATTTTGTGCACCAGGCCTCTAGTATCTACATAATATAGTATATACAAATTTTACACTTATTTTCATTGCTATCATATCCCATTGCATGAATATGGCACAATTTATATATTTTATAAATACATACTACTTTAATTGGTTCCCACTCTTTGCTTTTCAAAAACAACAACAGCCTCCCAGCTGTGCTTTACATACCTTCCCACACAATTTAACATGCTGAATTCCATTGAAAACATTTTTGACTCATATCTGATTTCTTCTTTGACCAATGGATTATAAAGATTTCTGTAGTCAATTTTAAAATATTTGAAAATTTTCACGTTAGCCTTCTAGTGTTGCATTTTAGTTTGATTCCACATATTAAAAGAAAAACTACAACGATTTCAAAGCATAGATGTTGATTGCTACACGCTTTTTAGTGGCGTTTGTTAATTTCAACATGATCTTGAAAAGATTATATTTTAGGATGTTGAATGTGGTATTCCACATATCTCTACAACACTCAACCATGTTATTTAAATTGTTATGTTTTTTTTTTAATATATTTTATTGATTTTTTACAGAGAGGAAGGGAGAGAGATAGAGAGTTAGAAACATCGATGAGAGAGAAACATCGATCAGCTGCCTCCTGCACATCTCCTACTGGGGATATGCCCGCAACCCAGGTACATGCCCTTGACCAGAATCGAACCTGGGACCTTTCAGTCCGCGGGCCAACGCTCTATCCACTGGGCCAAACCAGTTTCGGCTAAATTGTTATGTTTTTAAGGATTTATTTATTTATTTATTTTTAGCAGTTTTTACAGTTGCTTTCATCCCACACTATCTGGTCTTTTTAGAGAAATTGAAAGCCTATAAGAAAATATTCACTGAAAATTAAGTAGCCCATTTACTATATGCTAGCAGTTCAAAGAAGACTATATGTTTTAGTCAATCAAATACCTGAACCTGTAGATCCAGATTAGTACATTAAACCAATCTCATATAATAAAAAGCCTAATATGCAAATTGTTCCCTCCGGGTCGTTCGACTGGCTGTTAAACAGGCCATTCGACTGGGAGTTCAACCAATTGCTATGATGTGCGCTCACCACCAGGGGGAACATGGTGGGTGTCGACGATGCAGCGCCGGCAGCAGGTGGCACTGCTGGCCCCAATTGATCACCCCACAGGCAGGATAGTGGAGCAGGTGAGGGGACAGCACCAGACTAAGGTGGGGTACCAGGAGGGGCTGCAGGGCTGTGAGGCTGGGGGTGTGAGCTGGGGACCAATCACTGCAGGCCACCCTGAGGGACCCCACCTGTGCATGAGTTTGTGCACTAGGCCTCTAGAATAAGATAAAATCAGGCTGCTATAAGTTATACTAATAGGTTGGAGCCTCAGTCTTTGATTTGCAGGCCAACCAGGGGTTCTAGAAAACAATAACAATAAAATCTACCTCTTTAAATGTTATAAAAGTAATATGTACCCTCTTTTTTGCTTCTTTTTCTTTTTTTATTCTTTTGTAATAAAGCTTAGCATTCATGCATATGCAGGCAAGCAGAATAATCTCTGTTCAACATGTACTTTGAACCAGCCTGACTAAATTGAGCAGGGTGATTTTCATGTATTTCTTACCCAGCTATAGACTGACAATTTCCTTTTAGTTGATAATCACTCTTACGGAAAAACATGCAAACCAAAGTGATTGCCAGATATAGATATCCAACAATAATAACAAAATTCCAATAAAATATTTCAACCAGCCAAAACCGGTTTGGCTCAGTGGATAGAGCGTCTGCCTGCGGACTGAAAGGTCCCAGGTTCGATTCCGGTCAAGGGCATGTACCTGGGTTGCGGGCATATCCCCAGTAGGAGATGTGCAGGAGGCAGCTGATTGATGTTTCTCTCTCATCGATGTTTCTAACTCTCTATCTCTCTCCCTTCCTCTCTGTAAAAAATCAATAAAATATATTAAAAAAAATATTTCAACCAAACAATAGATTAGTTTAGCCATTAAAATTATGTCTTACAGAATACTCACAACATTTCATTATGCATGTAATATATGGCACTGATATTTATTTCTTTGAGTCAAGTGTTCTCCAGGCCAAAGGCTGAAAGCCTGATTCCAGTATTAGCCTGTTAGCTGACTCTCCTACAATTATATAGCAATGCAACGTCTGCTTACAGATTTGATTACCTACCAATGTGAACTGGTATCTGTGTGCCATTATATGTTGAGATACAAAGACTAAAGTAAAAGAAAACAGAACATGTTATAAGGCAAGGCATGGTAATTTGGACCTACTTGAATTAATATGTTTATTGAAGAATCTTCAGGAAGTTTAGTAAGGTACCACATAGGTATCTGTGGTAGCATTTCTGTCAGAAATCAACAAGTACAAAGGCTGTGACCCTGGGTGTTGTGTTGAGACATCAAGTAGGTCAGTGAATCTGGAGAGAATGATCACTGGAACAGCAATGATTAGTTGTCATAAACTAGTGCTTTGGATTTTACACTGACTGCAAAGAGAGGTCACTGGAGATTTTTAAGCAGAAAATTAAATGCTATAATATGTTTAAAAAATAACAACAGTATTTTAGATGAACTATGAAAAAGGTTTCTCCTCTGTCTCTCTCTCTTTCTGCCCCAGTCTCTCTGCATGTCTACCTGTGTCTCTCTTTATATAATTATATAGTATTTATGTGTGTATATATATAGCATATGTAGAAAGACATGCATTGTATAAACCCATATGTAATATTATATATAACATATATAAAATAAAAATGTACATAATATTCAGTAGAATGTTTTTAAGATGAATATTCTCAATGTTATGGCAATGCAAGTGTTTAGACTAAACACTGTTATATAAACTAAATGAATTATTGAGCAAATTCATAAATGAATGTACAAATTAATATATGGTTTGTAGGGTATGTTTGTATATTGTGATATAATATATTTTGAGGTACAGATAAACACATGATACATTATGTTTTGGCTTAGTTAAGTAAGGCTAGGCAATTACTTTGAAAGAATAATTTGCCTAATTTACATGAATTTGCACTTAGAGTTTAAGAGAGTCTAAGCACTAACAAAATGCAATTAGCATGCTAAATTTGTTTTCAAAGTCAATATTTACTGCAGAACACAATTTAAGCCACCTTTTAAATGAAGAAATTCTATTATGTGCTTAATAGGAAATTCCCTCACAAAATTTTATTTATGAATTCTTAGTTTAATGCATCTGAATGAACTGATCGGCTATTTGAAAAACCACAGTATGTCATAAATCTTAACTGTCCTTGGTCCTCACCCATAATTGAGCAAGATGGATTAGCAACTTGTACTACTTACTTCTTTGTGAAGTGTCCATGTGGTAATATCTGAATACAACTACTCAAACTTCACATTGTAATTTTCTTTTCCATGTACCTATTAAAATAGTATGATCAAATTAAATACCTCTAGTTAAAAATGCAGAAGTTTTCAAAATGTAATGTATATCAAATATATAATCAAGTACAGAAACCACTCTTTTTAATAAGATATATGATTATAAATATTCTTATTATGCCACTTTAACATTTAAATATATTACTTTGCTTACTTCTGTCATTATCCATTATATTATAAATCTATAATTTAAATGCTAATGTTTTTCTTACCATATTTCTTCTACATTTGCAAATTTCCTGATTCAAAGTAGTAGCTCAGAAAATTTTTAACACTTTAACATAATCTAATTTTAGAACAGAAAGGAAGACTTTTGCCAATTTACAGTCACTCTTAATTCCCATCACTAGTCATAGGAACACATGATTTTCTGTCTCCTTCAAATCATCTTTTTGGATATCCTATATAATAAAAGCCTAATATGCAAATTGACTGAACAGAAGGACAACTGGCATAACGACTGGTCGCTATAATGCACATTGACCACCAGAGGGCAAAAGCTCAATGCAGGAGCTGCCCCCATCCTGCAAGCCCCAGGCCAGCCAAGGCGGGTGCCAGCGGGGCCCCCCAATCACCCCACCAGTTGCCCCACAGAGGGAGGAGACTGGTGGTGGCAACAGCAGGGGGCGGGGCCGGCAGGTAGGCGGTGCCAGGCCTGCCAAGGCAGGTGCCAGCGGGGGCCCCTGATCTCCCCGCTGGTTGCCCACAGATTGGCCCTGATTGCCAGCCAGGCCTAGGGACCCTACTGTGCACGAATTTTGTGCACTGGGCCTCTAGTTTCATATAAATGAAATTCCATATGTTTTGTGTGTGTCTTGCTTCTTTCACTTAGCAAATGTTTGTGAGGCTCATCCATGTTGCCACATGTATCAAATCATCATTCCTCACTATTGAAAATAACATCCCACTACATGGATGTGCCACCTTGGTTCATCATCAGTTGATGAGCGTGCAGGTTGTTTCACTATGGGATATTATGGATAATGCTGCTATGAGCATCATGACACTAATCTTTGCGTTGAAATATATCTCTACTCACCAATTTACTGGAGATGCTCAATGGAAGTATATTAAATGAAGATAAAGGGACCAAGGGACCCAAATCATAAGGAAGAAGCGAAAATGCTGATTGTCAGATAACCATAATTTTTGAAGGAAATCCTATGAAACCTTCAAAAATGTTTAAATAACCAAAAAGTGATTTCGGCAAGTTTACATTAAGTTTATAAATTCAAATATAGAAAAATAAAATTTTATGAACAAATTCTAGAAACTGTCAGTGAAGAATCAAATATTGAAAAATTTTAAATCACTTAAAATAACATCAAAACATGAAATTTAAGGATAAATCTGATAAAAGATGTGCAAGAATTTTACTCTGAAAATTATTAAACATTGCTGAGAAACATTAAAGGACACAAATAAATTAAATGCACTGTGTTCATAATCAAAATATTCCATATTGTTAATATATCAATTCACCACAAATTAACCTATGGTTTTTAAACCCATCCCAATAAAAAAAAATTGTGGCTTTATCTTTTTTGGTGGAAGTTAATGAGCTTATTTAAATTTTTATATAAAAATCATAGAATATAAGACAGCCAAAACCAATTGAAAAAGATTCATGTTGGAAGACTGACTATGATACCAAGACCAATTTTAAAGCTGCAATAATGGATGATGTGATATTGGCATAAAATAAGTAGGTCAATGGGATAACAAAAAAGCCTATAGATAGGACTATGAATTTATGTTAAATTGATTTTTTTTTCATTACAAAAACATATCAGTGGAGAAATAATAGTCTTTTCTATAAATACCACCAGAAAGATTGGACACACATATGCAAAAACAAAACACAACAAAACAAAAATGTACCTCTATCTACCTCTTACAAAATATACAAATGTTAATTTAAATGTAGCCTAGCCTGTGTGCACAGTGGTTGAGCATTTACCTATGAACCAGGAGGTCAGGATTCCATACCCAGTCAGGGCACATGCCTAGATGCAGGCTCAATCCCCAGTGTGGGGCATGCAGAAGGCAACTGATCAATGATTCTCTCTCATCATTGACTTTTCTATTCCTCTATCTCTCTCCCTTTTTCTCTTTAAATCAACAAAAACATATTTTCAAAAAATGGAGCAGAGACCTCACTATAAACCATAAAGTTTCTAGAGGAAATTATAGGAAACAATCTTTGTAGCACTGAGTTTAAAAAGGATATCTTGAATACAAAACCAAAAAAATGTAATTCATAAAAGAAAAATTAATACATTGAACTTCATCAAATTAAGACCTGCTGCTCTTTTAAAGACATTTTTAAGACAATATAAAGGCAAGCCAATGACTGGGAAAAAATATTTTTGAATCACATACATGTCTGAATAAGTACTTTTACCCAGGATATGTAAAGAGCTCTCAGTAAGTAATAAAAATACATTATACATTAAAAATATCAGTAAAAACAGAACAAAAAAAATAAATGTCACTAAGAAGAAAAATGGCCCTGCTGGCATGGCTCAGTGGTTGAGCATTGACCTATGAACCAGGAGGTCACTGTTTGATTCCCAGTTAGAGCACATGCCTGGGTTCAGTCTAGATCCCCAGTAAGGGGTATGCAGGAGGCAGCCAATCAAAGATTCTTTCTCATCATTGATGTTTCTCTCTCTCTCTCTCTCTCTCTCTCTCTCTCTCTCTCTCTCTCTCTCTCTCTCTCCCTCTCTCCCTTCCACTCTGAAATCAATAAAATATATTTTAAAAAATGAATGACAAGTAAGGGCAAGGAATGTTAGACAACATGGAGCATGGGATTTTTTTACAATCTGAAAGAGAAGAAAGTTTATTCTTTTACATTTGAATTAATTTGGCAATGTTTTAGAAATAATTTTGATAAACTTTTGTGCTAATGTTATTCTTAAGCATTGTACTATCTTGCATGTTATTTTCTTCTCTGTATAAATTTTGACAATTTATACTTTGTAAAATGCCATAATTTACATTGTTTTGCAAGTTTATCAGCACAGTTATATAAGCTATTCTCTTCAGTTAAAAAAAGACACCTGACTGCTGTTATTCATTTCTTTTCTATACATTGTCTACAATCAATATATTCAAGTAAATATACTTATTAGCATGTTATTAATTTCTAAAAAATAATATCCTAAAATATTCTTCAACATTATTGCTCATTTTGTGGTAATGGGATGCTACTTTTACATTCAAATATGTGATATGCATTGTAATAAAAAAACACGTGGTGTGTTTTTTTTTCTTAAAATATACCCTAATATTTTCTTATTTACAAATTAACAAAAGTAGAACTCACAGTTTCTTTTAATAAAACATTGGTAGTGTAGTATCTTTCTAGAAGCAAAGGCAACAACAATCGGTAATAATTCAAGGATGTCTAAATAACTCAAATTTTATATTTTTATTCTAAGTAAAGGAACTTTATTTCTTTTTTAGGAAGCAGGTTTTCAGATATGTAACTAAGGAAAAATGTAGGTAGATATTGTCTGACACATTCACAAGATCTTATATTAACCTACGCCAGTTTTGTTTGTTTTTTAACAATATTCAGTATGAACAAAATGCTCTTTCAAATGACTCATAATAATTTTGGAAGGAAATAATCAATAAAATCAGAGCTTTAGCATATCCTTTTAAATCATGTGTTATTCCAAAGTTAATGAAACATTTACTAGACAAACCAAATATACCAATTACAATGCTGGGTAATGTATTCTGTGAATTGCCATCATAATAATAACATTTTCTATTTTTTAATGGCCTAGCTAAAATTTATATTGAGTAGTATTTGTTTCCACTTTGCATTAGCAACTCAATTAATTTGTCATGCTTGCAAACTTTTCTTCTTAACAACAGCACATGTTATAATTTTAATCTCTATTTAAAAATATACTAATAGAGAAAAAAAGAGTTTTGGACAGAAAAAAATGGTAATTACAACATTATCTAAAATTGTGTACATGTCTGCCCATATATCATTAGGAAACTAATGTTAACTTTTGTAAGAATCCAACAATTTCTGTAAAATATTCTCATCTATGACTGAGCACTAAAACCAAATAAATCTACTATAATTATAGTTTATAAGGTAATACCTGTACTTTCAGAAGAGTTTGCAAAAATAAAAAATGTATCAAAGAGAGTTTGGTATAACATTTTACTCCATTTTGCTTTATTGCTCTGCCCAACAGTTCAGAAAACCACCCACTACAGAGGTAATAGCTATCATTATCATCAAGATGTAATATAAAGACGCTCAACCTTTAAGCCGTTTTGTGAAAATATGAAGTTGTAGCTTTTAAATAAGTTAAATTATCATATGTCATCTATGGAATATGTGTCAAAATTATCCCACATTTCACTTTCAGGTGTAAGATCAACATTAAATGCAGCATGTCTAGATATGGACATGCTTTTGTGATTCTGAGGTAGAAATTGGCTGTGCTGACCTTATCTTATTTTAAAATCAAGACATGTATTGCAACTTTTAAAAGCTTTAAATACATGTTTTGGAAGAATGAATGAAGTGAAGTGAATGAACCTGTGTAATTGAATCTGAACTGACTGGTTTTATCGGTTAGAAAAAAATAGTTTATTATGACAACTCAATTTAAAATTGCCTAGTTAAGTATAAAGTGTGAATCTCTATTAAATATCTTATTTTCAGGGCTCATTGCAGCTTTATAAAAATTACTTAGGATAAAACTAGATGAATATTTTTGATGAACCTGTTAATTTACTATAATTCAACTTAAAGCAGTTTCAATTTAAGGAACAAATTTAAATAACTGACTTAAAAGAGTAATTTCCACTTTCCTTTTCTCTACTTTTCCTAAGCAATATCTCAGGACTGAATTACCAAGCAATGTTGTGATAAACGATGAAAACCTCAGGATGGAGAGTAAAATATATTCAGTTCCTTCTAAAACAGGCAATACCTTATAGCTAGCAAATCTACAAAGAAAAAAATGCAATGACTATGATGTAAAATTAGCCTAAATTCCATGGGAACATTTAACATTATTTTCTCACTTCTCTGAATGAATCATTATTTTGAGGTTAATAATTTTAAAATTCCCAAGAATACCATAGAAATTGATTTTTCCACCTCAGATCCTCTTTTCAATGAAAGTGATTCATGTATAATGATACTTGTACTCCTTTCAGATCCAATTTAACTTACGAGGAATTGATTATTCAGTGCATGTAGTAGGTTTTATTTAATACTAGAGGCCCGATGTACAAAAATTTGTGCACTCAAGGGGGGGGGACCCTCAGCCCGGCCTGTGCCCTCTTATAGTCTGAGACCCCTCGGGGGGATGACCACCTGCTGGCTGAGGCCTGCTCCCCGGGGGATTGGGCCTAAGCTGGCAATCAGACATACCTCTGGCAGCCTGGCAGCCCTTGGGGATGTCCACTTTCCAGCGGGGACCAGACCTAAGCTGCAGTCAGACATCCTTAGCACTGCTGAGGAGGCAGGAGAGGCTCCCGCCACCACCGCTGTACTGGCAGCCATCAGCCTGGCTTGTGGCTGAGCAGAGCTCACCCATGTGGGAGCGTACTGACCACCAGAGGACAGCTTGTGCATTGAGCGTCTGCTCCCTGGTGGTCAGTGTGTGTCATAGTGACCAGTCATTCCCAGTCTTTCTGCTGTTAGGGTCAGTTTGCATATTACCCTTTTACTATATAGGATAGAGGCCTGGTGCATGGGTGGGGGCCGGCTGGTTTGCCCTGAAGGGTGTCCCAGATCAGGGTGGGGGTCCCCACTGGGGTGCCTGGCCAGCCTGGGTGAGGGGCTGATGGCTGTTTTCAGGCTGCCCACACCCTATTTAGGGTGGAGGTCCCCATTGGGGTGCCTGGTCAGTCTGGAGAGGGGCTGAGGGCCATTTTCAGACTGGCCTGTGACTGAAGCTCCCAGCCTCTCCTTTTTTCTTTTTTTTTTTTATTCTAGGATTTATTTACCTTCTATAATTGAAACTTTGTTGCCACTCCAGCTCTGAGGCCACAGCCTGCTGAAAGCAGGTATCTGGGGTTTGTTTAGCTTCTATAATTGTAACATTGTTGCTTAGAGTGGAGCTCAGAGCCAGGGCCACAGCATGGAGGAAGCTTGGCTTCCTCCATCACTGGAGCAAGCAAGCCTCCTGCTCACTTCAGCTGCATGGCTCCTGGCCGTCATCTTTGTAGGCAGTTAATTTGCATATCTCACTGATTAGCCAATGGGAAGCATAGAAGAGGTATGGTTAATTTCAATCTTTATCTTTTATTAGTTAGGATAACAAATCTTCAATTATAAAAGGTAACTTAAGCAATGTCTTATCTTGTAACTCTCTGTTATGTGATTTTTTCCTTATATAATAGTCCCTATTATTTCTGTTCAACATTAACTGGATCTTAGTGGCTGCTTTGATTCTAAAATTTCATAAAAATAAAACTCAGTTATCTTAACTAGGCTAGAGGAAGCTGAATTATAGACAAAATCAATTACATGTAATCCATCATAATTGGTCCTGGTACTTATTACTACATAACAAATAGCGTATGAGAGTCACTCAGTATAATACAATTTTAATATAATCTCCGTAATTTTTATTCCAAAATCCATTCAAGCACACAAATACTTGAAGCTTCTTAAAAGCTGTAACTTCTTTTACTATATATGATTTCAAAAGTGCTGCCATATCATAACACAAATATAATGATAAACTTTTATTCCATAATATTAATTTACCCACATTTTTACCTAGTCCATCATTAGCTTTTATCAGAATTCTGTAGGGAAAAATATACATATGGATTCAATGTAGGTATATATTTTTTTCACTCCAACATGCAAATATCTTTAAAATAATTGGCAGCTAGCAGAATCCTTTATTTCTACACTTAATGTCTTTCAAATTCTATGAAATTTAACTTTCTATATTTATTCTGAAGTAAACAGATCTGACTCAATAACACCATTTCGCTTTACTATCCAAGATGGCATTCTGCTAGACCCTAATGCCTCATTGTTGAATGACAGAATATTTGGGCAAAATTTTAACCATGTTCTGCTAATATCTTGTGTTTATCTTATCTATCTATCTATCATCTATCTATCTGTCATCTATCTGTCTATCTATCTATCTATCTATCTATCTATCTATCTATCTATCTATCATCTATCTATCATCATCTACCTACCACCTGTCTATACATAGCTTAAAAACCTGGGAAATAAGGAGCAAAGACCCAGTTATTGCCAATGGGACCACTGGAGGAGATAAGTGTGTAGAATGGAGGGGAAATGGAAGAATGGGGTCAGTATAATTATTGCCTGGATAAATCCCTACAGTATTGCCATGTCAGGCAATTTCTCTCTTGTCAAGTGACTCATCGTAACTATTTTCTTCAGTTAAGCCTCAGGTAGTTAAGCATTCTATTATTATTAGTCTCAGGGTAACACACCATCACTGGACATTTTCCAATATCCTACCATAT
Organism: Myotis daubentonii; assembly: GCF_963259705.1. Classification (NCBI taxonomy): domain Eukaryota; kingdom Metazoa; phylum Chordata; class Mammalia; order Chiroptera; family Vespertilionidae; genus Myotis; species Myotis daubentonii. Next base: position 167,691,537 of record NC_081841.1, read on the forward strand.
CTTTGAAATAGGTGTCTTTAGAATTATCAAACTTCCCTCAAGTTTGAATGTGAGGGCACCATCTCAATCATGCAGGCATCCTTTCTAAATACAATAGGTGAGTCAATCAGAGTCATATTACGGAGGCACCATCACAAGTCAACTCAGCCTCATATGATTCTGTGATTATCACTGGAAAACAAACAATTCTATAAAGTTGAATATAAATGGTGAATAAAATATGACAGAAAAATAAACATAAAAGGACATATAAAATATTAAAATATTAAACTGAAATATAGGGTCAATTTTTTTCTACAAATCTGGGGAAATAGAATAGACAACATTAAATAATTTGGTTACGTAATTAGATGATGTGGTTGGGTTTATGGTAGGATGGCTAGATTTAACAAATACAAATGCATACACTCAATTAAATTTGAATCACAGAAAAAGAACAAATAAGTTTTAGTAAATATGTCTCATACAATATTCATTGTTTAACTGCAATTCAAATTTTCCAGGTATCCTAGTGTGTTCAGGATGCTGTAGCAAAATACCATAGACTGAGTGACTTACACACACACACACACACACACGCACACACAACACAAATATATTTCTCACAGTTCTAGAAGTGGGAATCAAGATCAAGATTAATGTGCAAATATCACAGCCTGGACAGATTTAGTATCAGTTGAGCTCTCTCTTTCTGGTTCACAGAAAACATTCTTCTTACTGCCTTGCATGGTAAAAGGGCAAGAGAGTTCTCTCTGGGGCATCTTTTTTATGGGTGCTAATTCCATTCATGAGGATTCCATCCTCCTGACCTAATCATTTCCCTAGGAGCCTGCTTCCAAACACCATCACATTGAGGATTCAAAATAGGAATTTAAGTGGGGGAACACAAACATTTGGTCTATTGCACCTGTGGATAAAAGGAAGCCACTTGCTAACCTGACGAGCACCGGGAAGGCCTGCGTGTCAGCCTTGCAAACTCAGAGACCTAAAGTAACCACAAAGGATGGTCTGAAATGGAAACTTTTTAAACTGTAAAAGCAGTTTCTGGTGGGTATTCATGTCCTAGGCCAGTGTCTTCCCTTACAAAGGTCCATCTTTACCTCAACTGAGACTATTTATTGTCTTTTTTCATCTAGAGCAGTGGTTCTCAACCTTCCTAATGCCGCGACCCTTTAATACGGTTCCTCATGTTGTGGTGACCCCCAGTTTCACTGCTACAAATTGAACATAATTAAAGCATAGTGATTAATCACAAAAACAATATGTAATTATATATGTGTTTTCTGATGGTCTTAGGCAACCCCTGTGAAAGGGTCATTCGAACCCCAAAGGAGTCGTGACCCACAGGTTGAGAACCGCTGATCTAGAATAACGTATCATTGGAATTTCAAAATAATTTTCCTTTTTTCCTCAAAGCACAGTGTGGAGGCCACAAATCCGCTCAGTGTTACTGAGTTAATTTTTGACTGTGAATTATCCTGCACCCACCTAAGTAAAAGAGTATGTGTCTGTCATTTTACTTTTTATCCAATCCCAGAGGTTTCCCTTCTTTGCTTGCTCCTGTCTTCCTAATTTATCACCAGTGGATTTATTATTGTTCATAAGTTTATGATGGTCTTTATTACCCATGAATGAGTGAGATCATGTGGTATTTTTCCTTCATTGACCCTGTGATCCCACTTCTAGGAATATATCCCAAGAAACCAGAAACACCAATCAGAAAGGATATGTGCACCCATATGTTCATAGCAGCACAATTCACCATAGCTAAGATCTGGAAACAGCCTAAGTGCCCACCAGTGGATTTCATGTAACCCACTTACGTCTCCTCTTTTGATTGTTATGTATAAAACAAGGTGAAAACTGTCGTTTTCCGGAGCATTATCTCAATCCATTGAGATTCAGCTTCCTGGCATTTGTCCACAGTTTGGCTCAAATAAACTCACCAATTCTTCACTGGTTCGAATGTTTTTCTTATGTTAACACACCTAGGCACATGGATATTCTATATTTTAATGGGCAACCCCAGCAAGATATACCATATTTATGTACTACTCACACCTCTACTATGAATGCTCATTAAAATGCCCATACCACAACAGAGGTACTGATAATAAAAAAGGAGTACTATCAACTCAGTCGAGTTCAGTCAGTCTCCTCATGAGCTCTCCCCAGTGTACTCTTATAAAAATGTGGTCCTTATTTTAGGGACTGAGGCTCTCTAAGAAGCCAATGATAAGAATTCAAATTCACCAAAGTTCAGCAAGCTGTACAAATAACTGATGCCAAATTAATCAAAACAAACTTGCTCAGATTCTCACAATAAGTTGTAATTTCTCAATCATACACACAAGTTAATTGGGCAGATAGATTTGATTTATTCCAGAACGATGGAAGCAATATTGTCCTCACGAAAATAGCCTTCTATTTCTTTTACTGCCTATAATAGCTCTTCCAGTACCAGCTCCCGTAGTTTCACAAGTGTTTTGAACAATGTCATGGTATTCCAACATTGTTTTTCAACACCTAACTTGAGTAGACAGTAAAGCAATTAGTTGATTTCTAAACATTTGATTTTTTTATTGTAGAGCTTACTTAGGCTTGAGGGGTCATTTAAAGTGCGTCAAAATTGGTGAGATAGAGGGGTGTTTGTGTGTGTGTATGAGAAAAGATATAAATATATAAATATGGACCACAGAGGACATCTGCAGTTATTTTTTTTAATCCTCACCCAAAGATTTTTTTTCATTGATTTTTAGAGACAGTGGAAGGGAAAGAGGGGAGAGAGAGAGAGAGAGAGAGAGAGAGAGAGAGAGAGAGAGAGAGAGAGAGAGAGAGAACTGAGAGTGACACATTGATTGGTTGCTTCCTTCATGTGCTTATGTGCTTCCTGGGGATTGAACCTGCTATGCAGGTGCATGCCCTTGACCAGGAATCAAACCCATAACTCTTTGGTGGTATGTGGGCTGATGCTATAACCATCGAGCATTACTGGGCATAATTTTTTAATTTTCCTGTGGCCATAGAAATTTCTTTTTTCTTTTTTTTTTTTTCCAGAATTTCTGGCTTTGGTTTTGGTTTTTCCCAAAGGTCATTTACATTTAACATTTTCTTCATTTGGGACCCTCTTCAGATAATTTTTAATATACCTTTATTTATGTCTCAGCTCAAATAATTGTCACATCACTAAAATAATATTAATTTCCTCAGAGCTGCCTCAAACAGATTGTCAAACTGCAGCGGGAAGGCCGGGGAGGGTTGGGGGGCAGGCGGGAGGGGGGTAAGAGATCAACCGAAGGACTTTTATGCATGCATATAAGCATAACCAATGGACATAAGACACTGGGGGGTAGGGGAGGCTAGGGGACTGTCGAGGGGTGGGGGGAAAGGACACATATGTAATACCCTTTGTAATACTTTAAGCAATAAAAAAATATTAATTTCCTACTGCTATATCATCAATCTTTTATTTTCTTAACAGAATGCATCGCAATCAGAAGTAATTTCTGTCTTACTTATTTCCTTTTTTGCCTGTTTTTTGCCCACAACAAAATGAACTTCTTGAAAACAGTCTCTTTTATTCTCCATAATATTCTCATTGCATGAAACAGCTGGCACTGAATAAGCATTCTTGTATGTTGAAACAATACATAAAAGGAAAACCAAACTAAATTTTGCTATATATATAATGTACATAATTTCTAATACATTAATATTACATATAAATGCTTAGTATGGCACCAAGTCTATTTAATTATTTAAGTAAGTATGCTATATATTTATGTTATAGATTATTAGAAATTTTAGTGGTAGTGTTATTGTCATAATTAGCAAGTGAGTATTGATTGTAAATACTTGAAATTTATTTGGAATTACATAGATGTTGTCTTAGATTCTTTATACTTGCCATGAAAAATGAGTACCTTAGAAAATCTGTGTACATAAAAACAGTGGGGGTTTTAAATAGTCATTTTAGGTACATTTTAAAATAATCATTCTCTGAATTTTTAAAAATGTACGCTAATTGACTATACAAGTACTAGGAAATAAAGATAATGCTCAGACACAAAAATATTCAAGTGTCTAGATTTAAAGCAATAACCAAGCCTTTGACAGAAGGCAATAACATAATTTAAAACATGCCTCCTGCTTTTGAAATATTTTTCATGCATCAGTAAAAATGTTTTCAACAAAGTGATAGAATAAAACGTAATTAGAGAATAGCAGTCAATTACTCTTGGAAGTATTTCTGTTTATTACCATTAAAATAGTTGCTATGCCTTGGGACAAATGGTATGTGAGTGTGCATTTGTCAGATAAGAATTCTGAATAATTAGTGCTTAAGATTAACATAAATAGCCCAAGGGAGTATTTCTACAAAAAAAAAATGTCAAGAAGGAAAGAATAAAAGAGAAAGAGCATAAAATAATATCACTAGGCTAATACATAATAGTTTAGAATCCTTTTTCTCTTTTTATATTTATAGTAATGAAAACCTATTACTGATCCTTTTTTTTTGGACACAACCCGTTTTAACTCCACATACTAAAATAAATTAGGTTACATTCACTTACACCATAATTTTGAATCACTATTTTTTTTCTTTTGCACATGATGGTATACTTTATTTAGCAAATCTTCCAGAAGTAGGTTTTTTTCCCCCATTTTCTTTTTTAAAAAATTTATCTTTATTATTGAAAGTACTAGAGGCCTGGTGCATGAAATTTGTGCCAGGGTAAGGTCCCTAGGCCTGGCCTGCAATCAGGACCAATCTTTCCCAGCTGCCAGCACCTGGGCTTGCCTGCCCCCCCCCCCCCTGCCACTGCCTGTCACAGGTCGCCCTCTGTGTGTGGGGCGACTGGCAGGGCGATTGGGGTCACGGGGCCACCTGCATCTGCCACCACCCCCCATCCACCACCACCCAGTTCCTTGATACCCAACAGGCGATCAGAGCTTGCAGGCAGCTCCTGCATTGAGTGTCTGCCCCCTGGTGGCCAGTGCACGTAATAGCCAACCTTGTTCCGCCATCAGGTTGATTTGCATATTAAACTTTTATATAGAGAGATTACAGATGTCCCCTTTTTTCCTCCCATTAGTCCCTTCTAACCTGCACCCACTCCCAGCCTCAGGCCTTCACCACACTATTGATTTAGGTGGTTTCATTGAGCAGGGGGATTTCTTTCGCAAGTTCTTGTACAGATGGATTCAAAGAATGAAACCAAAGACAAAAGGTGGTAGGTGAAAAGTATAGAAAATTTATTGTAAGCAAATACTACCTCTAAAATCTTACTTCTAAATTCTAAGCCTAAAACTCTGTCCCTCTTGGTGCAGAGGGTCAAAGCTGACACCTAAGAAAGGTGTCCTCTAAGTTCCTAATCCTAAGACTCTGTCCCTCCTGGACTGACAGAGGGACCCCAAAGAAGGGTGATCACTGCTTTCTTTGTCTTGAGGCACTAAATAGGCTGGAGACCCTCCTTTTCTACTGTGGAACCTTAGCCTTTTAAACAGCTCCCATGACCCCCACATCCTCACTTTTCCTCATTTGGTCATCTGATCTGTTTAGGTTGGAGTCACTTTTGATTGATCTTGTGATCTTCTCCCAGTTGTGCTGGCAGAGATGTCTTATCTTATAGCTCTCCCAGCTGCTCAGATCAGGGCTACTGTTGGTCTAACTTATGGTCATTTTAATTGATCTGGCCAGATTTATGTCCTTGGTTTATGGCTGTTTTAAGTGCTTAAGCCAGAAATATTTCTATCTGCCTGTGGCATTTCTCTATCCTCTGTACATGTAAGATAAGCACCCTGGCATCTTCAAGTCTCCATCAAGGTATTCCTTTCCTATGGACCCTCCTTATGCCTATTTTATCCCTAAAAATCCTTTCACTATTATCTGTGTCCATGGGTTATGCATATATACATATTAAGTCACTATAGATTATTTTTCAAAAAGAGAAAAGATCACACCTGAAACCAAAATGGGGGGTTTGATTCTGAGTTCCTTGTCTCATGAAATCTAAGAATGATGTTGCAGACAAAATCAGTTAGCAGGAGCAAAGTTTATTGAGAGAAGCCATCCCTGGAAAAGGTGCAGCTGGAGTTCCAGGAGCAAGCCAGTGTTCAGAGCTTCCATTCCATGTGATAGTAGGGTGTTAAAGTCTATGAGTCCATATATAGAGTCCCACATAGCCACAAGCCATGTGGGCGCAGGGGAGCATGTCCCCCACCACCAAAAAAATCTAGTGTGGATGCAGGTAGGGGGAGGGTGGGTAGAGAGGAAGCATGTGCTTTTTTGTATTTATGCTTGTTAGTTCCTGATTGGTCCTTTCAAAGAATTCTGCTTAGTAACATCCTTGGGATTGGTTATAGGCCTCACTGCCTTGTGATTGTTTATCTGCAAGCGGACTTAACAACATTCATCTATGTTAAAGCTCACTTTTCTCATGTGTGCCCTTCTTTCCGCACCCAGGTGGGTTGTCTTAGTAACTTCTGCCAGCTGGGTTCCCTGGTTCTATTTTCCCTTCCAGTGGTCCCACCCCTATCTACCTTCTGTTTCCTCACACCCGTTATAAACATTTTAATTACCCATATAACACCATTAATGTCATAAGAAACACAAATTTAGATGAAATCAGAAAGCAACAATTACTGCCCAATCTCACACAGATGGCATCACAATAAACACATTTTTTTTCATTATGCGCTCTTTCCAACAAGCAATATTTCCCACTCTTTTATTTTTCAATTCAGAGTACTTGGTCTGTCATTTTGCTGATTAGTGTCTATCTTTCTCATCCACCACCACAGGAATGTGTCTTTGGTCTTATCTCTCTGAGAGTTTCTTATTTTCTAAATTTTAACTTTTATTCTGTCGCAGACATTACACTGTACTAATTCTTTAGGAAGTTTGTTTAACTACATTTTTTAAGATGAGCTCTCTTATTTTTCCCATCTCTGTGTTATAGGGCTTTTACCCTGTATACTTAAAGTTCCTAGCTGCAATTAGCAGAAGATCCTATTCCTAGTTTTAACAGGAAAATTAATTTCTTAAGGGATGTTAGTTCAAAAAATTTCCAGGACAAAAGCTCCAGGTTTAGAAACTCAGAATATTCTCTGACCAAACCAATGACGGAGTTTCTCCAGCAAAAGTGTCTGTGTTACCACTGCTGAGGCCAGTGTTGGACTTTTTTGTGAATTATAAATATAATTAGGTAATATGTAAAAGTTAATATGTGGCCTATTAAAAGCAGCATTTACTATATAATCATGTTGACTGTATATTCTAACAAAGGAAATCATTTTAAAACATATTTTATATTTAAACCAATATGCCCTTATTGGTTTAAATATCAAATATTTAAATAATTTTCACCTTTTTAATTTAGGAAAAGGTATATGACTCCATTTACCTTTTATGGCATCCATTCTACTCTGAGAACTTCTGTAAATATTTAAACTTTTACCTTCATATGTTTCTAAGGTAGCAAGAATATATTCCTAACCATAACAAAATGTAATGTTTGCTTTGCTTGATGCTTATAAGTTTTTAGTGTATATGTTTAAAATTTAAGTTAGATGAATATTAAATTAACTACTTACTAATTAACACTATCATTTATTTTAACATGGGGTGTGTTTTCTAGTCAGCATAATTTCAATTTAGTAAAAAATATTACTCTAACATATATTTACCATTTTTATATAGCAATCTGGAAATATTGTCTATGTTCAGCTCTGTTATTTTGTTATAGACAGCCAAATTAAATTTTAAACTTTCATTCACCCTGAGTTTATTAAACCACATGCATATTCTGATAACCTCCGATTCATTTATTTATCTTTGAGTCCAGTGGTGCTTTGCTTGTTTTGGCTAACATCCTTATCCCAGATTAAATCCATTTGAGAGCCACAGATGAATGATTGAAAAAAAACACTGAACATATTTAGCAAATCATTTCTGTATTACAAATTTAAGATGGCTGAAATTAACTTTGAAATGTATTTAATATTTTCATAAAAATATATCAACATATTTTTAAGTTTGTTTGTTTTTAAGTCTGCTTTCCCTTTCACAAAAGTTATCACGTGAAACTATGCTTAAACCCATTTTTTCCTACATTTATAACAGTCATTCTTCTATAGAAAATACATTTGATTTTTTTTTTTTTATCTGGGGTTATTTGGTTGCCATGTAGTAGAATCTTTATAGAAAGGCACGATAAAAACTTACAGCGTATCCATTATATACCTGCTTTCAGAGTAAAAAGATGATGTGAAAAATGATTTCAATATTGGAAATGAGACTTTCAACTTTGCTTTCTCTTTTCATAATACTATTTCAGAATCATGGGGGTTTTTTGCACAATGTATTCCAAATGTTTACATCTTTTCTCAATATAAAATTCCCCCTAATTGAACTGTGAGAGTCACTTAAACTTGTTTTTATGATGTTGACAAGAGCTTGTTAGTTTTATTTCCTGGCACAAGAGTCCCTTGATATATTTTCTTTCCTAAATCTAGATTCAGTCATTTAATCACAGAGCTTGGAGCACTTCAGATGTATTTCTTACTAAAACATCCCACTAATGATACCATATCCTCTATCATTTAGGATAGAATAGTGGATCTGGAGGTTAACTCTCAATGATTTACCAAAACAAAGGTTTATTTTTAACTCATTTTTATGTGCTACATAGTTCTGTACCCTTTTGTCTAGAGTTGCTTATGTACCCTGGGTGATAGGAGCTCTAAAATCATTTAGCTGTATTATGTAGAAAATAATTTCTCCATAGACACTATGACAATAGAACAAGCTAGCTATTGTTTCTCAAACAAGCTACAAAATGCATTGGCAGGAAATTATACTTTTGCTCAGAGTCCTAGTTTCAAGGTGAAGAGAAATGCACATTATATGAACAATATCTCTGTCACTTGAAATTTAGCTTAAAATCCACATTGGTGGATACAAGTGTTGAGTTTGATGATGTCATTAGAGAATTTCTTTGGAGATAATTTTGGAGTGCAATAATGCATTGGTTGGACTAATGCTTTACACCCATCTAAGAAAAAAAACATTGCACAGTGCATTTTGTTTGTTTGTTTCCCTTAGATTTGAGAAAAAAGGGAGACTGGTATTTGACTGAGGCCAAAAAAATCTAAAGTTGAGGGTTTTAGTTATTGACTACAATTTTTAAAATACAGAGAAAGAAGGCTTCATGAAGAATGAAATGTGCTTTCATTTGATAAGAGGGACAAGGATACAGAAGACTTTCAAATGGTTATAAGTATCATTTTTTCTGTGTTTGCATTGTTGTTTTTATTTTAATTTTATAATTACAGTTTACTTGTTATATCTTTCTAAGAAAATGTCCATTTATTTAAATTTTTTAATGTATTTGCTAGGTTCATTTACAATGTCTCTTATAGATCACTTTAATCAATGCAGTTGACCTTTTTCAAATATCAAATATTTGGATATTTGTTACTGATCCATCAAAAAGACTATCTAAATGGCAATAAGTCATATGCATTGTGTGATAGGTTAGTAATATGACTTGGGAAATAGCTGTGTAGATAATGTTTCTAAAAATGTCAATATTATGTTTCCTCTAAGAATTGATGAAATTTAATTGAAATTGCCTGTTTCCCCAAATTCTATCCTTAAAATGTTGTTCATAAATACTGACTCAATGAGTGCATTTTTCATTCCTCAAAATGAAATATTTGATTTCAAATGTTATTAAGACATTGTTTTAAATTAATTTTAAGAGATGTTTATGTATATCATCTGATATATAATTGGGCTTGTGTTAGTTCATTACTCATTTAATTGCTTTAGAAATTTATTCTCTTATTAATTTTCTTGAGTCTATTGAACAGTGTGTGTGTGTGTGTGTGTGTGTGTGTGTGCGTGTGCATAGCATCCCTTTGTTATATGTATTGTGATTTAGCTTGAAAATAAATCATTAGGATTTTAGAGTTAAATTTCAACATTAACCATTTGTTTAAAAAAATTAGATTTTAGTTCCTAAAATTTCTTGGATGTATCCTGTCTTCTGGTTGGGCCAATTTTGTGGTGCAACAGCGTTTTCTCCCATCATGTGTCATTTTATTTATAACCAGGCTCTTAAGACTGTGGCATGCTGCACGCGAGCAGCATTACTAGAGCATGTCTTGGAGCAATGTATTTGTTTTCACAGGCTGAAATCAATTCACCTTGAAAGCACTGCTAATATAGGATGAATAACTCTGGAGATAAGAATATCTATCCTATTAGCAATGAAAAAGAGCCTCTGAGAGATATAAATTTAAAAGCAAGTATGTTTGTTGGTATTCAGTGCCTCAATACATCTTTAATTGGTTTAGCTATTAGTATATTAGATGGGGAGTAAGATTCTTTTAGTGCCAGAGAGGCAAACTGTCAGTGCTGGACACCAGTGCAAGACCAGGAACATTGAGTACAGCTCAATCAGTACACTGAATGAAGGGACATACAAAATTGTATTCATATGGACTAAAATGCAAAAAGAAATTTCACATTCAGAAATGTTGGCCTTCTGTATGTCCACTTTGGAGAAGTGTCTATTTAGGTCCTTGGCCCATTTTTTAATTGGATTGTTTGTCTTTCTTTTATTAAGTTGTATGAGTTCCTTATATATTTTAGAAATTAACCGCTTCTTACAAGTATCATTGGCAAATATGTTCTGCCATGCAGTAGACTTTCTTTTCATTTTGTTGATGGTTTCTTTCTCTGTGCATTAGTTTTTTTATTTTGTTTTGTTTTAGGTAATTTTTTTTGTAGTCCCATTTGTTTATTTTCTCCTTTGCCATAGGAGATATATCAGTAAACATATTACTATAAGATATGTCTGAGATTTTGCTGCTTATGGTTTCTTCTAAGCTTTTTATGGTTTCAGAAGTTACATTTAAATCTATTTGGGGTTTATTCTTGTATATGCTGTAACTTGGTGATCTAGTTTCATTTTTCTCCAATTTTCCCAAAACCATTGATTGAAGAGACTGTCTTGACTTCATTGTGTGTTCTTGCCTGCTTTTTCAAATATTAATTGAGAATAATGGCTTTGGTTGATTTCTTGGGTCTCTGTTCCGTTTATAAGCCTGTTCGGGTGCCAGTACCAGGCTGTTTTGATTACAGTGGCTTTGTAGTACAACTTGATATCTGGTATTGTGATCCCTCTGACTTTATTGTTCCTTCTCAAGATTGCTGCAGCTATACAGGGTCTTTTTTGGTTCCATATTAATTTTTGGAGTGTTTGTTCTAGATCTGTGAAATATGCCATTGCTAATTTAATAGGGATTGCATTGAATCTATAGATTGCTTTGGGTAGTTTGGACATTTTAATGATATTGATTCTATCAATCCATGAGTACAGTATATTCTCCAATCTGTTAATATCTTCCTCTATTACTTTTTTCAACACCCTGTAGTTTTCTGAGTACAGGTGTTTTACTTCATTGATTAAGTTTATTCCTAAGTATCTTAATGTTTTTTTTGTTACAGTGGTAAATGAGATTGTTTTGTGTGTGTTTTTCATTTCTCTTTCTGAGAGTTCATTATCTATATATATATATATAAAAAGCCAGCGACCGGAACACCATAACGACTGGAACGATCAGAACAACCAGAATGACCGGTCGCTATGAGGCCCCTGTGGCCAGCGAACTAGCCCTATTGGGGGAGGAGCTGGCTGGCCAACCTCCTGAGGCCTGGCCCTACACCTGATGGGCCCCCACCACCCTGATTTCCCCACAGCTCCTACCCCTAGCCAGCCCTGCCCCTGATCATCCCCCCAACCCCAATAAGGGGTAGGGTTTGCTGGCCAACCTCCTGCAGCCCCTACCCTACCTGGCCACACCCCAGATCAGCCCCCCCACAATCAGGTGCAGGGCCAGCCAGCTAACCACACATGGCCCCTACCCCTGCTGGCCCCACCACCAATGGGCCCCCACCACCCCATTCAGGGGTGGGGCTGGCTGGCCCACTGCCCACAGCCCCTCCCCACAGCTGGCCCCACCCTCAATCAGCCCCCACGACCCTGATAGGCCTATAGCCCTTACCCTCTCAGCCAGCTCTGCCCCTGATTGGCCCCCCAACACTAATCAAGTGTGGGGCTGGCTGGCCAACCTCCCACAGCCCGTTCCTCAGCTGCTTCCCCCTAATCATCCCCCCTACCTCAATTGGGGGCAGGGCCCACCAGCCAATAGCCCACAGCCCTCCCTCCAGCTGGCCTGGCCCTAATCGGGCCTTGATTGGGGCGGCCAACCTCCCACCGTTTCCTCCTCTTGATAGGCCCAGCCCCAATCCACCCTGATTGGGGCCAGGCTGGCTGGACACCACCCATGCATGAATTCATGCACTGGGCTTCCAGTTAGTATATAAAATTACCATCAATTTCTGGGTGTTAATTTTATATTCTCAACTTTGCTGAATTCACTTATTAAATCTAGCAGTTTTTTGGTGGAGTCTTTAGGGTTTTCTATGTACAATATCATGTCATCTGCAAAATACATTTTACTTTGTCCTGTGCAATTAAATGCCTATGTTTTTTTTGTTGTCTGTTTGCTATGGGTATGGGTAGGACTTCTAGTACTATGTTAAATAAGAGTAGTGAAAGCAGACACCTCTGTCTTATTCTTTTTCTTAGGGAAAATGCTTTTAATTTTTGACGATTGAGTATGATGTTGGCTGTAGGTTTGTCATATATGGCCTTTAATTTATTGAAGTATGTTCCCTCTATTCCTGCTTTGCTGAGAGTTTTTATCAAAAAAGTTTGTTAGATTTTGTTGAATGCTTTTTCTGCATCAATTAATATGACCATGTGATTTTTGTCTTGCAATCTGTTTATGTGATATATCACATTTATTGATTTTCAAATATTGTGCTAGTCTTGCATCCCCAGAATATATTCCACTTGGTCATGGTGTATGATCTTTTTAATGCATTGCTGGATCCAATTTGCTAAGATTTTTTTTGAGGATTTTAGTTTCTGTATTCATCAGGGATATAGGCCTGTAATTTCTTTCTTTGTAGTGTATTTATCTTGTTTTGGAATTAGAGTAATGTTGGCCTCATAGATAGAGCTTGGAAGTGTTCCTTCCTCTTGACTCTTTTGGGTTAGGGTTGGGGTTGGTTCTTTGAATGTTTGTTAAAACTTCATATGAAAATGTCCGGACCAGGGCTTTTGTTTGTTGGGAGTGTTTTTTATTACTGCTTTAATTTCTTCAGTAGTTATTGGCCTATTCAGGTTTTCTCATTCATCCTGATTGAGTCTGGGGAAATGGTATTTTTATAGGAATATATTCATTTCTTCCAGGATTTCTAGTTTGTTGGAATATAGTTATTCATAGTATGTTTTTTATGTCCTTTGTAATTCTGTGGGGTCAGTTGTTAGTTCACCTCTTTTTTTTTTTTTCTTATTTTGTTTATTTGGGTCCTCTCTCTTTATTTCTTGATGAGTCTGGCTAGAGGTTCATCAGCTCTTAGTTTTATTGATCTTTTGTGTTGTTTTTTTTAGTCTCTGTCATTTATTTCCACTCTGATCTTTATTATTTCCTTGCTTCTACTTACTCTGGGCCTTTCTTGGTGTTATCTTTCTAATTCTTTAAAATGTAGGGTTAGATAGCTTATTAAAAGTTTTTGTGTGTTTGTTTGTTTTTTTGAGGTAAGTCTATAATGCTATGAACTTCCTTCTCAGGACTGCTTTCACTGCTTCCTATAAAATTTGGGTTGTTGTGTGTTCATTTTCATTTGTTTCCAGGATCTTTTTTATTTCCTCCTTGATCTCTTTGGTAACCCATTCAGTGTTTAATAACATGCTATTTAGCCTCCATGTGTTTGAATGTTTTTGAGTGTTTTATTGTAGTTGATTTTTAATTTCATGCAATTATGATCCAAGAAGATGCTTGATATGATTTCAATCTCTTTGAAACCGTGGGTTTCTCTCTGACTGACTCATGTCCACTGGCTCCAGACTCCGCCACAGCCAGTAGTCTTGCTGCCTTTCATGGATGGATGTTACATTGGCTGCTGGTCTCAACTCTGGTGTTCCAAGCTGTGTAGCCCAGCCTGGGTTCTGGACCTCTATCTTCTAAGGCAGTGGTTCTCAACCTTCTGGCCCTTTAAATACAGTCCTTATATTGTGACCCAACCATATAGTTATTTTCATTGCTACTTCATAACTGTAATGTTGCTACTGTTATGAATCGTAATGTAAATATCTGATATGCAGGATGGTCTTAGGCGACCCATCTGAAAGGGTCGTTCGACCGCCAAAGGGGTCACGACTCACAGGTTGAGAACCGCTGTTCTAAGGAAACAGACCCTCTGGTAGCTGGGATCTCTCTTCTTACTCTCAGCCTATGGGCCTGCTATCCCTGGAAGCTGGGTCAGCTCCCCTTGTGACTCACCCTTCCCGCTGATCTCCAGATGCTTTCTGTTCTTCATCAGGTGGACCTCAGTTGGTAATTCCAGATAGATAGTCTCCAATTTAGTTGTATTTCCAGTTTGGTCATGAGACAAGGAGCATGACAGGTCTACCTATTGGCTGTCCTTTTTTCTCCACCCCTCCAATTTTTAAATACTGCTAGGAGATATTGTCAAATTGCTGTCAAGTTTAATACAATCTTGCAATATATTAGAATAAATAACTCTTCGGTCTTAATTTCACATCATTTTATTATTAAAAACTTTAATAGAAATTTTCAAGGTGGAAACAATTTTACAATGAACACTATTTGGTAACCAGCTGGTAATATTACAACACTTGTTTTAGAACTTATTTACCCATCTGTTCTTTATATCTCTATCAATGTAACTTTTTGATTCATTTAAAAGTTAAATGTATATATTGTACATAAATTTTCAATAAATATGTCATCCTTCATAAAATTTACTCAAGTTCAAGTTTTGGTTTCCATTGTAACATTTGCAGGTAATTAAATGTACTGTGCTTTGACGAATGCATACGTCTACATGTCACGAACTGTCAAGGGTCTGAGATTTTATCCTAATTGCAAGACAGCAGGTTTAATGAATGCTGGTAGAAATTTATGGTCATTGTTCAGAGAAAAAGAGTTGTTTACTACTCACAGCAATTGCAATATCTCCATTATTTGTTTTGATTCTCTGAGCCCAGATTCCCAAATGGAAGGACATAGCGGGTAGGTGACTCTTGCATACATAATGTGTTGCATTACAAGGGAGAACCAACCATAAACTAAAGAAACCTCAAGCTTTAAAGAAGCTGCTAGCAAATTTTTGCCAATTTTTACCACAGATGGTGACATTAGTTATTATGTTGGACAGAAAACAAATCTACTCTCTTCCCTGGAGACAGAAATATTATCTTTATTGTCCAAGGCTGTTTGCTATATGGACACTCTTTAAAAAGTAGTACATAACAAAATATTATTAAAACCTTTGCTTAGAAAGTATTCAGAAATGGAAGACATCAAGCAGAAGAATTGTCTCTTACAATACGTAATCCTTGGTTCTGCACTGTATTGATTTCCAATGAATCACTTTATATATATAATTTATAAGCACTCCAATTAACCTGTCCAATATGATGAGGTTTTTTATAAAACTGTTTGATTTGTGTTACACACTACTTAAATAAGCCTACTATCAATACATCTAAAAGCAGCAAGAGGAGTTTAGTTTTACCTTATCTATGCCCCTTAAGGTCCAAGTAAAAAAATCCCATAAATGATCAAGACTTAGGTAGTTTCTTCTTAATTATCTGTATTGACTTTTCCACTTGGCCCATGGTAATATCCAGGTATGGAAGTATGTATTTGTTATTACACAGACTTCATCTTGGCCCACAAGTGTGAGGGTATTTCTATCATCCATAACCCCTCTGACCAGTGAAGTGAGGCTGACTAAATGCCTTCCAGGTTTTCCTTAAACACATTCAGTTTTCTTATGTTCACTCCTTAAGTGTAAGCCTCAGTAATATAGAGAGGGAAGGTGCTAAATTGTGGTTACTAAAAAAAAAAAAAAAAAAAAAAAATGTACAATTCTAAATATGTCCATGATATGTTGAAAAGTGCTTACAATTTTTGGAGTCCAAGTAAGACCTGCATTATTCATGGGGAAACGCCCTATAGATGCCTTCATTTCCAGAAATAAGCCACAGCCTAGGACCCAACTGTCATGGGCAGATTCACACCTGTCATCGTCATTTTAATGTACATTCACAAGCAGAGACACCGGAAGCCCTGGTGGCTTTTTTAGAACAGGTATTCAGGAAAGGCAGGTTTTGTTTAAAGTAGTGGCCTTGACACACAGATGCAGAGAGCTCATGCTGTCTCAACTATGGAGGCAGTCCCCAAAACATCCTCAAGCTGCTACACCTCAGCACAGACTGTGCACCAAAGGTGATATTTAGAACAGAAAATAAAATTTAAAATAATAAATGCTAATTTAAAAAATTAAAATCCCAGGTATCAACTTGCAATTTCTAAAATGCAACTCATGTAAAATATTCTATGAAAGGACTATATGCACCCATTAATCTTTATTTCCTTGTGCAATTTTTCACAGGTAGGTTCTGTATATACTTTATTATAATTAATAATTTTAATATTCCAATTACTTTATCCTACTTTGTGCTTTCTAAGTTTTCTTAAATTGGTGACTTGTTCTCTGTCTTGAATATTGGAAGTTAACTGTAATTTATTGACATAAGTCTTCTGCATCATTCTCTCTATTTCTCTTTGTGAGTTTCAAATATATGCATGTTGTAATGTTTGATTTTTTCCACAGCTTTTATATACACTGTTCTGTTTTTAATGTTGTTGGCTTTTTTTACTCTTTTTAATTTTTATGTTTTAGAAGAATAATTTATTTTGATGTCTGATCAAGTTCACTGATTTTTCCTTGGGTATGTCTAGTCTATTAATGAATCCATAAAACACATTTTTCATTTATGTTACTTTTTAATTTTTTCTAAAAATATGTTTTTATTGATTGCAGATAGAGAAATGAAGAGAGAAAGAGAAATAGAAACAACAATGATGAGAGAGAGTCATCCATCTGCTGCCTCTTGAATGTCACTTACTAAATTGAGCCGGAAACGCAGGCATGTGCCCTGACCGGGAACTGAACTGTGACCTCCTTGGTTTATGAATTGAAGCACAAGCGCTGAGCCACATTAGCCAGCCTGTTTTTTATTTCTAAAAATTTATTTGATTCTTTCTTAAAGATTCTATTAAAAACAAACACACAGACCAATGGGACAAGATTTAGAGCCCATAAACAAAACCAGTTGTATATGTATTTTTGACAAGGGATCCAAAAATATACAGTGGAGAAAAGAAAGCCTTTTCAATAAGTGATATTGGGAAAATTGGAAAGCCATATGCAAAAGAATGAAATTAAAATGCTCTTTTTCCCCATATAGAAAAATTAACTCAAATGGATCAACGACCTAAACATAAGACCTGTAACAATAAATTACATAGAAGAAAACATAGGTACTAGATTTATGGGCCTTGATATTAGTGAGGATTTTAAGAATTTGACCCCAGGGGCAAGAGAAATAAAGGCAAACATAAATTAATGGGTAAATTATATCAAGCCAAAAAAGTTCTGGACAAAAAAATAAATCTCCAAACAAAATGAAGAGGCAACAAACTGAATGGGAGAAGATATTTGCAAACAATAGCTTCAACAAGTGATTAATATCGAAAATATGTAAAGCAATCATACAATTCAATAACACACAAACAACCCAATTAAAAAATGAGAAGAGGATCTTAACATATGTTTCTCCCAAAAGACATACAAATTGCCAACAGATATATGAAAAGATACTTAACTTCACTAAATATTAAGGAAGTGGAAATCTAAATGCCAATGAGATATTGACTCATACCTCTAAGACGAGTTATTATCAACAAGATGAGTAATATAACAAGTGTTAGAGAGGTTCTGGAGAAAAGAATCCCTTATTCAATGCTGGTGGAAATGTAAGCTGGTACAACCAATATGCAAAACAATATGGAAGCTCCTCAAAAAATTCAGAATAGAGTTAAAATATGATCAAGCAGCCCCACTATGTGTGTCTACCAAAAAAAATTGAAAACATGTATTCACAAAGATAAATACACCTCTATGTTCATTGCAGCATTATTCACTGTGGCCAAGACATGGAAACAACTGAAGTGTCCTTCAATAGATGATTGGATAAAGGAGATGAGATACATATATTCAATAGAATACTATTAGCCATAAGAAAAGATGGAATACTGCCATTTGTGACAACATGATGAATCTTGACAATATCATACTAAGAGAACTAAGTCAGAAAAAATGTCAAGAACCATATGGTTTCACTCATCTGTAGTATATAAAACTGAAAGCAACAAATAGACAAACAAGAAAAACAAACAAAAATTAAGAGACGCAGACAACAGTATGTTGGTTATCAGCAGGAAGAGGGTGGGGATACTAAAAGGTAAAAGAGGTAAAAAATATATGGTGACAGAAGAAGATTTGACTTTGATGACTACTACCACCAAAACATATTAAACCTTTTATTTTCTGAGAGATATAGAGAAACTGAATCTAAGCAAGACTTCTTTTCCTCTGCCCCAGTAGTCACCATAGAAGTAGCTTTCTCTGGATCCTTTCTGATATTCCTCTTAACACATTGAGGACCAGTAGTTTAATTGCTAGCTTTAACTAGTGGCCAGATAAGTTTCTATTGAATGAGTACAAAAACGTTTTACATAAATTTTAAAGGCACGCCTTAAAATTAAATACCCTTTGCATTTTGAAGTTATTTATTACATGTTCTTACAAGCTAATGTCTTTTTAAAGTATGATACTTTGTAAAACACCGTGTAATATGAAAACACGAGAATTCTCATTATGCGACTTAAGAGTCTGCTGGAGTTTCTGGGCAAAATGTTTGCAAGACAAGAACTGTCTTATGGCTGTGGCTCTCCCAGAGTCGCACTCTCACAATTGCCAATGCTTATAAGCACCCAAAAGCAATTCATAAGAAAGAAAAAATAGTGTAGTCTTCCTTCTGGCTTACATGGCTTCTGTTGTGTGTGCCTCCAGTGATTAAATGCTTGGGCCCTGTATTTTTTCCCTGCATGTACCTGTCTCTAAATACTATGATGGCAGTTTCTCCTGACATCATTGTACTAGTATATAGGTCAAAGCAAATCATTGATTTTTAAAAATTATCTTTATTGTTGATAGTATTTTCCCCCATTGACACCTCCTCCCCACTCCTGCCCCCTCCCCAGGCCTTCACTGCACTAGTGTCTATGTCTATGGGTTATGCATATATGCATATAAGTTCCTTAGTTAATTTCTTTCACCCACCTTCCACTCCTTCCCTTTAAGAATCATCAGTCTGTTGCATGCTTCCATGTCTCTGGGTCTGTTTTGTTTGTCAGTTTATTTTGTTCATTAGATTCCACATATAAATGAGATCATGGAATGTGTCTTTCTCTGACTGACTTATTTCACCTAGCATAATACTCCTCAGGTCCCTCTATGTTGTCGCAAAGGGTAAAAGAACCTTCTTTTTTCAAGCTGAAGAGGATTCCATTGTGTAAATGTACCACATCTTTTTCATCCACTTATCTATTGATAGGCACCTGGGCTGTTTCCAGATTTTAGCTATTGTAAATAATGCTGATATGAACATAGGGGGTGCTTATTTTCTCTTATTGGTGTTTCAGGCTTCTTAGGATATATTCCTAGAAGTGGAATCACTGAGTCAAATGGAGCAAAATATCAGAAACTTCATCTAGCAGAATTTTCACTGATACAACATTTAGGGCAAGAAAACAAAGACAAAAAATAAACAAATGGGACTACATCAATTTTAAAAGCTTCTGCACAGCAAAAGAAACTAGCATCAAAATGAAAAGGGAGCCCACTGTATAGGAGAACATATTTACCAATGATACATCTGATAAGGAGTTAATTTCCAAAATATATAAAGTACTCATACAACTCAACAAAAGGAAGACAAACAATCCAATTAATAATGGACAGAGGACCTAAATAGGCACTTCTCCAAAGAGAAGATACAAATCGCCAAGAGTTATGGAAATAATTATCAATATTTTAATCATCAGAGAAATGAAAATTAGAATGACAATGAGTTACCACCTCATCCCTGCCAGAATGGCTACCATCAATAAATCAAAAAACAAGTGCTGGCAAGGACACGGAGACAAAGGAACCCTTGTATACTAGTGGTAGAAATGCAGACTGGTACAACCACTATGGAAAACAGTGTGGAGTTTCCTCAAGAAATTAAAAATTGAACTGCCATTTGCCCCAGTGATCTCACTTCTAAGAATACATCCTAAGAAGAAAATCATTGATTTTTAGTACTTCATTTTTTATTGTTGTTGTTGTTGGAATAAATAAACATCTTTCTAGCTTTTAACTTCTCCGGGTTGAAACCAGAAGCTAGTTTTTTTATTCATTGAATAATTAATGATTTTATTATAAAAGGCCAACTGGAAGCCCTGCAAAGTCTTTTATCAATTTAGTTGCATGATAAAGTTTTCAAACATCCCTCTAAATTTTGTGTGTGAAGGTATTTGAATGAGTCAAGTACTAATATATAAATCAGAAGTTGACATATAAGAGAATTGCAGTGTTCAAGTTAAGAGATGTTAATGGTTTGGAAAAAAATAATGGTGAGAATAATATGGTTGAATAAATGTATATTGAAAATATTTATGGTATATTTTGGAAATATAATTAAAATAAACTTTCTGACAGATTGTGGATAGTGGAGGAGAATAGGATGATGAAGACTTAGACTTTTCTGTGACTAAATTGGTAGTATTTCAAAGGACAGTAATGCTGGAGAATTAGTTTGGGGATGCAGAATATAATTAGTTCATTTGACAAATAGTTTGGTGTCCACTGCTTCTACACAGAAGAAAAGGCTAATAGAAGTGATAATTCCAGCCCAGGTATTTGGTTATCAATGAGAAACACTCTAGAGCTCTCGTTATTCATCGGAAGTTATTATTCAAGTTTAAGAATGTAGCTGCTCTATGAAACTAGGTTTTGGAGTGATTGTGATTTACAGTATGTTTACTCACCCCCAATGTACTAGTAGTATAAAAAAATCAGAGTTTTTCATTTTAAACTACTCAGATTTTTTTTATGGTTTCCCCTATAATAGCATAACTTAATTGACAACGACTTGTTAAGCAAAAAAAATAAGTCCATAGTATAGAATGCAGATTCTAAATAGGAGACATGGAAATATCTGTCTTACAATTGGATGACTGAGTGCAAAGATCAGAATGGAAGCATGATTTTGATATAAATTAGAACATCATTAACATGTAGATTTTTAATGTCATGAGAATGGAAGGCATTGCCTAATTAAAGTTTAGAGAGAAGAGGAGGCAGGACCTTTGAATATTAATGAATTCAAGGTAGCTGATAAGATGATAAAGATTAGAGTATATTTTATGGTCCACAGGTTGAGAACAGAGAATATTTTAAGGAAGTTGGGAGCAACCTCCAAATATAAGATTTGCTAAAAATGTCAAAAAGGAAGGAATTAAATGTCACTTGAATTTAACAGCATAGAGAACATTAGTTACCATAAGAAAAGTGTTTCAGAGATAAAGAAACAAGCGAAACTGAAGCAAGGAAAAGAATGTGAGAAATTCAAATTATTTTCATCATTTTCTGACATCAAGTATATTAAACATGAAGTATATTAAATGTATACTTATATTTATACTAGGGGCCCAGTACACAAATTTGTGCACCTTTAAAGGAACTGTGGGCCTCAAGGCTGTGGTGGGCACAGGAGTGGGTCTTGGCCCATACTCTGCGCCTCCACCTGGCCCCTCCCGTCGTGGCCCCTGGTCCCCTGTCTGCCGGAAGCCCTACTCCTGCCACGGCCGCTCCCATGCGCTGACAGTGCTGGCCCCACTCGTACCAGCTGATGGCACAGAGCAATCGAGGCTGGCACCAGCAGAGGATGTGAACAGTGGCTACCAGCCCCAATCACCCTTTGGGAGCAGGGTGAGGTGGAGAAGGCCTTAGCAGTGGCAGCCAGTGCGAGCAGGGCCAGCGCTGGCAGCAGGTGCAAGCTCTTGGTGGGACTGCAGCATGCAGGAGCAAAGAATTTTCAGTAATCAATAGAGGCTTGCCCCAATGACAGCGACTGGCACCCCACCTTGGTCTGGCGCCCCTGCTCACCTGCTCCACCATCCTGCTGCAGCTGATGCCCACCATGTTCCAGGCTCTGCCACCTGGTGGTCAGCACATAATGACCGGTTGTTCAGTTGTTCGGTTGTTCCACTGTCCGGTCTATTTGCATATTAGGATTTTATATATATATAGACTATAGGCACAGTGCACGAAATTTGTGCACTCGGTGGGGGTGGTCCCCACAGCCTAGCCTGCACCCTCTCTCAGTCCGGGAGCCATTGGGGGATGTCCAACTGATGGCTTAGGCCTGTTAACCATATGTGTGAATTTTCATATGTGGCTATACATGCATGTTTATATGTGCACACATGAACTTACATGTATTTATAAATATGCATATATGTAAACTTTCAAATGTAATAAAACTATAGACTAGAATTTTTTATTATCACATATTTTTCTACATTCTTTGTAAAAATATATGGGTATTCGAATTATTTTGTTCAAATTACCCAGTTAGTAAGTAGTAAAGTAAGGTTATAAAATTAGGCAATCTGCTTTTTTGAAAAGCAGTGGTGATTTGGCTGTAGAGACTTAAATGTTTGAGTTTTATCTGCCATTTTGCTTTATTTTTTCATTTTCTTTCTATTGTGTTTTGCTTTGTTTTATGAAATACTTATGAACTCTAGTTTGCATAACTTTTTCAATTATTTCGAGATTATACTATATTTTTGTTTATTTATTTATTTGAATTTTATTTCTTTATTTTAGAGAGAGAGCAGAAAAAAACATCAATTTGCTCTTTCACCCATTCACACCTTCCTTGGTTGACTCCTGTTATTTCCTCCAACCAGGGATCTAACCCATAACCCTGGCATATTGGGATGACACTGTAACCAACTGAGCTACCTGGCCAGGGGAAAATGATATTTAATTTTTAGTTATTATTGATGTATTTTTAAATTTTATATTTCTTCCTATTATGATTATGATTACCAATATCATAACTGAATCCATCTATTTGGACTTAACATTTATAAAACAAATGACATAATTTTTAGGTAATTCTTTATATTCCCTGGTAATAAACTTAATCTTATTTATGACAACAATTTCTTATAATACCTATATATTATACCTGAATAATCTTTTGAAATATAATATCCAAATTATTTGGAAGTTTAATTTATTATGTTCTTTGTATTAACACATTAGACCTTTATGATGTTATATCTAAAAGAAGAAATCCTTAAACTTGACTTCAGGTTTATTCACTTATAAGTGATATATATATATATATATATATATATATATATATATATATATATATATATATAATTAATATTATATAGTATTGTTTCATATATATGCACTTATATTTGTATATGTATATTTGTACTTATATTTAAAATTTGAGACTAGATATTTGAGCATGCATTTTGGTTTTCTTTAACATGAATAATATAAACCGATTCAATAGAAATTAGAGATTAACAATTTTTTACCTCAAAATCTGTTTAAGTAGTATTGTGTTGTTTTATGTTTTAGTGAATTTTGAGGCAAATCTGTTTTTTACTTGTTCATAAATCTTTTATATGTTTGCTATCAAATTATTAGGATTTTGATCTCATAATTTAAAAATCATCTCTTTTATAATATGCTTATTTTATACTAATTTTCAATGATTTTGAGATTTTCTTTTATCATTGAGCTCTGTCTCAATTGCACTTATTCTTTATTCCACCTTAATGAAATATATAATTCTTATTTGGATGTTTATATTATCTCCTCTCTATATATAATACCATATATCTTTTTAGGTGAATCACCCAGTTCATAAAGAATATTTTGCTATGTCCACATATTTGCCGGTAGCAGTGTTCCTAAATGTTATACCACTACCTAACAAGCATTTCCCACAATCCAATTTATAATAAGATTTTTGCCAGCTTCGTGTAAGCTTTCAACTTCAATATTCCAAAGTACACAATTCCACTAACAGTCTGTTTAAGGGAATGTAAGCCATCACTACTGTTAATGTAGGAAGCTAGTTAGGAACTAACAAAAGAGGAGGGAGAAAACTGGCTGAGCTTAATTAAGTCGGGAAATGACAGCTTCCCAGATACTCTGGGCGACAGCCACATTGTTCTGCAAGGAAAATTAATGTCCCTTTCTTCCTCGGGAGGACGGACTGGCTTTCCAATCATCCCAGAAACTACTGGTCTTGGCCTGGCTTGGGGCGGGGGGAGGGGTGAAAGAGGGTGATAAACAGTAAGGAAGAAATTCATTGCCAGGTATACGTGAAGTAGAAACCAAGATGGCTCCAGGGGGAAGTTCTTCTACTAAGCAGATGCCAGTAGAAGCCAAATGGTGAAGCAGAACTATGAGGCATGTGCAGTAGGAATACACATGGTGACCATAATGGAAAGTCTTGCCTGGGGGAATCTGGGTAAAGGATTGGATAGAACAGGATAAGGTCCCCAAACATCAAAAGATCCAGGAAAGTAATTGGCTAGGAGGAGGACCCTTGCACAACCCCAGGAAAACCTAGGCAAGGGACTGAACAGTTTGAAAGACAGCCTGCTTGCTTCCAAAACCAAGAAAATAAGTAGAGGATTAGCAAGGACCTGGGGCAGCTGCTACTTGAGCCCACCCACCCTCTACATCTCTGAGGATGTATTATTTCTTTTCACCCAAATATATCTTAGCACTATATTTAAAAGTTTCCCATGCACGAGTCCCTAAAATTATTTTCTTGCTACTTTTCAAGATCCCATTTATTTCGGAAACAGCTTTCCACACCCCAACTCACTACCTTGTCTCAAAACCACTCTCATGTTTTAGGCAGTTTCATGATAATAAAATCTGTATTTGTTGTCTATTGACGCACCATAGCTTTTAACAATAAATACATATTATCTCACAGTTTCTGGGGGTCAAGGATACAGAAGTTACTTTGTTGGGTGTCTCTGACTCAAGGATCACCATAAAGTAGAAGTTCAGCTGTCAACTACAGCTGGAGGTTTACCTGAAAGTTTGATGGAGAGGGACAGACATCTAGGCTTATTTACACAGACATTGGTAGGCTTTGCTCCTTTGCCAGGTGCTTCTCTTTTCAGTGCTACTTCCCAATTAGGTAGCTAGTATCCCTCAGGATGAACACAAGAGAGACTGAAAGAGAACACATAACAAAACTTCAGCCTTCTATAACCTCACCTTAGTAACATCCCATTGCTTCTGTCATATCATATTCATTAGAAGCAAATCCTTAAACCCAGACTGTACTCAAGGGGACAGGATTACATAAGTTGTGAATGCAATGGAGGTTGATATTTTAAAAATTGCCTATGACAAAAAAGGAATTTCTCATTGTATAGATATTTGTTTTCTACATCATGGGTCAGTGAAAGAGAATATTCTTCTACCTGTTATTTATATACAAAAATACGTTATTTTCTAGTTATCCACGAGGGAATATACTCTTAATTATTTTTCAGTTCTAAAATATAGATAATATACAATATGAAGAAATTCATCAAAGATTTTGACATTGTGAAGCTTCACAATTTCAGAATAAATTTTACATAACTTATGTGTATTTGTTAGTATGTTATAGAGAAAGCAGGTAGAGTTTACATTAGTGATGACTAGCCAAATTCTGTTTTAGAGGAGGCCTACTGTATGCTGGAAAAGAAAATAAAGGGGAAATACATAGATTAATTATTAATTATATTCTATTTGTTTGAAGTATTTAAACCATTTCTACCATTATGGGTTCAATTGTGTAAATACAGTATTTATTAAGTAGTAAAATACATTTCCATGAAGTTATAATAGAATTTATTTAAAACATCACTGTCATTAAAAATCTATTGTTGATTTCTTAGGTGGTAGCCACTTTACTTGTCTTGATGTCATGTGCTAATTTAATGAACAAGCTAATATTTTTTTGTCATGAGACTTCTGGTAAAATATATAAATAATATCACTTTGTCAAATATTTTGATACCTTTTAAATATATAGCTTGAGGTTGACAAGGTCATTGATTACTGCTATCTGGGTGTGACCCTCCTGTGCACATTCTACAATTTATCAAGCATGTTGATGAGAATACCATGTGAGATGGTGCCAAAAGGTCTTAGTAAAATACGGATTTCTTAGGGTTTTTTCTTTCTTCTTATCTAAGAAGCCTGTCATCCTGTCATCTTGCATGAGCAATGCTTTCAAGTTGAATGGATTTAAGATAGGAAGAACAAATCTGCCGCCAGTACCCATACTTTATAAAAGCTTGACTAATGCTTAATGCTGAATGTAGTGGAAGGATTGCTGACATGAACTATTTTCACCTTGTAGGATTTAATTCTTCTTCTTACTTTTTCCCCCCCTGTCCTTAGTGGAGATTAAGAATGAAATCTTCACCTCAGCACACAAAATTTACAGTTCCTTAAGCAAAAGGTGCTGACCATAAATTCTTTCCTCATTACTCTTTCGTTTCCAATATCCTGGTCACTTACATCTATTGAATGCATTAGGCTTTCAGTATGATGCATATTGGTGTTCTTGTTTGACAGCTAGAGCTGACATATGAGGACATTCTGGAGACCATTCAAGGGCTGATGCCCTTGTGTGAGGCTGAGAGGTAGATGACTTTCAGGGTGTGGAAACTGGTTTATATTTCTATTGGAGACCAAGGAAATAATCAGTACCCTAGCTTTGTAAATATGCCAGTTTCTACCATTGTAATATACAAGCCACTAATAACACAGACTGGTTATTCAACAGGATATCTAACATCTAAAAAATAAAATAATGTTCCAAGCTTTTGATTCTCCCATCTGTATACACATAGAATCACTTACCAAATAAGACAGAGAGACTCTGCATTGCTAAAAATCTGATCGGAAAATGTATCTAAGAATAATATTGGCAACACACAGTTATATATAGTCTACAGACACTATTAGAAAAAATAGATATATTCCTTAACTAAAATGCCTTATTTAATATATCATTCAATTTTTTTAATTATTATTTCATGGATGGTTTATTTTGCTAGCTTTTTTATAGCTTTATCATATCTCAATAATCCTTGTCTTAATAGCATGCCTAGTTAATATGTTTACTGAATCAGTACACCCATTTATATTTCTTAGCTTATAACATTATTAGATCTATTTTGAACATTCTCTTCTCCTTTTACATTATTATTTTTTTAACAAAATTTCTTATTCTAGTTGCAATTATTTCAAATTAATTACTGTTCTTAACTATCTACATTCACATGTACTTATACAAATAGCACATGATTCTTTATAATTTTCCACATTACTGGGAAAATAACTATCCATAGCCTATATACTGCAGAGGAAAGATTGTAAGCTATTGTACATATAGTATGAGTAATAATTTGTTTTTTATATAGTTATATTAAAATAATGAGTGGGTTTCATAATTTATTTGCCCAATTTCTTCTCTAAAAATAAATGTGTAAATAGAAGATATATTCAAAATTATTAATAATGGTTCTAAAGAGATGTTTAAGAGTGGTTTATAAGTAAATGAAACAAAGGTTATATAATTAAAAGTAGATAACTTGCCAACAAGTTTGTTTGTTTCAAAAAAAGCTATTCTACTAATATTAATAGAAGTTAGCATAGATGTTATTTTATTATAAATATTAGTTATGAGTCACACAATATGCTACTAAATTAAATTTTATATTTAATCAAATTTAAACAAGAATTAAAATGCCCCAAATTCCCTGGAAACTTTGGATTTAGAGATAGGAAACGGTATCTAACAGTATAAATTATAACTATTACGTATTTTAAAAGGTGTATTCAATAAAAATGTTGTTCAGCTATAAAAGGCTAGTAATTAAATAAATTATGGAGCTACATCAACTGAGGTTCTAGTTTAGTATGAAAAATCAACTTCAATTAAAGCAAAACAGAGCATTTTAAATCAAATAGGAGAAACAAGTCAAAAATGATAAATTTCATCACATTTCAGTGACTTTTAACTCTTTCAGGAGGACCTAGGATTTGGGTCTCAAGTTTAACTTCCATGAACCTGTAAGAGTTCAGATTGCATACTGGTTGAGGTCTTCCTGGTGGTGAAAATTTTCAAATATGGTGCTTGAAATAATGGGAACAGTCAAGAACTCTTGTTTTTGGTTCTTATTTGAATAGATGTGGCTTCACTACTATCAAGAAAGGAAAAGCCAACAAAGTCATCTCTCTGCTTTTTCCTGATAAAATTTTTGAATAAGTGTTTGCAAAGGAAATGTCTACTTTTCTCAGTAGAATCCATTGTCTGATATTGATAATAATAAATGGGTAATATGCAAATAGACCAAACATCCGAACAGCAGAATGACGGTTCGACGACCTTCCAGATGACCTTCCAGATGACCTTCTGGACAAAGCTGGGGCTGCTAGGGCCAAGCCCCTTGCATAAATTTTGTGCATTGGGCCTCTGGTCTATACTGATGAACAAAATAAAACTAAGCTTTTCTAAAGCACTATTCACCTTGAAATGGTTTATAAAATATAGGATTATACACCCAGACTACTAGGTTTATAAAAACCTGAATCTAAAAGTTTTTTTAACGATAAAGTAAAGCTGACATACAGATTGTTAACATATTCTAAATGGTTTTTATTAGAGCACATTATTAAGTAAATAAAAACATGATATGCACTTGGAATTTATAAGCTGACAGAGGAAAGAGTGAGTGGAAGGGGTGGGGAGAGAGAAAAAGAAAATCCATGTGAGAAAGACACATTGAATGGTTGCCTCTAGGATGCACTCTGGGACCACAGAATGAACCTGCAACCTAGGCATGTGTCCTATCCTGGGAATCATACCTGAGACCCTGTAAGTGTAAGGGCTGGCACTCTAACCACTGAACTCACTGGCCAGGGCTGAAAGAATTATTCTTATAACTTGTCTAAGTTATGAATACTGGGAATAAATACTCTGTGGGAAAGGTATTTTTCAAAATTGTTTCTCTATCATAGTCTATTGCTTAGTGATATTAATAAATTACTTATTCTAAATAAACTAATACATATATTCAGACATCCAGAACATTAAATATTCATATCATAGTGGACACAATGATGTATTAAAACATGATTTTTTGTTACAAAATGGTTTAATCTCTCACACATCATAGTGAATCTAACTAAAAAACTATTTATAGGCCCTGGCCAGATAGTTAAATTGGTTATAGCACTGTCACAATATGCCAATGTTTTGGGTTCAATCCCAGGTCAGGACACATGCAAGAATCAACCAATGAATTCATAAATAAGTGGAACAACAAGTTGATGTCTCTCTATCTCTCTTTCTTACTTCTCTAAAATCAATAAATTAAAAATATCCTTATAGAATGCAATAGCAGTAAACAACAAAGCCATGCAATTGTCATTGACTAACATGATTTTTTACTCAACTATTTCTTTTTTCAGAAAAAAAAAACTATTAGTAGAAAGAAATGCAATGAATTATTGTTTTAATTAAGACATAGGAAATACAATTATTTGGATATTACACAGTAATTTTATAAAATGTTCAAATAATATAGAAAAATTATATTTCTAGTCTTCTTGTAAATAAATAACAAAATACATTTCAACAATGAACTACTTGCTTAAGAATAGCAATATCAATATAACAAAACTTATTATCAGCCAATGGTTGTTTTCAACAAAAATAGTTTGTTACCTGGTACCTGCAGAAAAGTAACCAAACACATTGCCTGAAAGTACAATAATTTCTGAATTACATCTGCTATGAAAAACTGCCATCATTCTACTCTGGAAGGAATGCTGCGGATGGTATGTAACTATTCACTGGTGACATTTAAAATATTTAATATTGAAACATGGGGTTTGAGGTGCAGACCTCTTCTCATGGGTCCTTGTCCTCAAGACGTTTGAAGAATAAACTCACAGACAAAAAGACTTCTTCAATTAAAAAAAAAAAAATGTAGAAGTTTGTTGGAAGCAAATAACAAACTCCAACTGGGCATGGGGTTCCACAAAGGGGATCCTCTGTGGAAGGACCCCCAAATGGAAAAAGCCTGCTCTTTTTCTCTCTCTAATGTGAAAATCAATCTAAGAAAATATGTCTCATGTCCCTTTGTTTCCAGTTTATATATGCTGCAGTTCTTTGTCTGACTCTGATCCTTTCTAATTGGACCCTTCCTTGATTTAGGACCCCTGTGCTTTCCTCACTGGTCATTCTGCTACATGGTATCAATTTCAAAGCTCAAAGCCCACATGGTGCCCCCTTCTTTCTCTCCCCTTATCTTGCCACATTCCTCATTTTGGCATCTCCAAGTCCCCATCTATGCATTCATTTCCCAAGGACCCTCTCTCAGTTGTCCTTGCCGGACATTATTTATTACACTTATGGCTCTCCCAGCTGCTCAGGTCAGGGCTGCTTTTAACTGTGCAAGCCGGAAATTCCGCCATCATTCTTGGACCCCCTCCCCCTTCTATCTTAAGCTAGTTAGTTATCCCTTATCAATATGCCATACAGAAATTTCCCCAAACAATTAGGACAAGGCCATAGTGCTAAATCAAATAAGTTCCTGGGTCCTGAGGAATCATGGGTAAGAACTCAGAGTCAGGGGAAAGTGGAGGTTTTTTTCAACTCAAGGCAAATGATATTTTCACTACGTATTTTGAGAACAGGAATAGTCAATGAAAACCCCGCTTGAATATTAAATGTGAAAAATTGAAATAAAGAAAGAAATAATTTTATCATGAAATTTATTTATATTGATGTATCTACATATCTAGATCTCAGGTGTAAAGGCACATTTTCATTCAAGTAAAAGTCTGAAAATTTTTCTATTAAAATAAATTTTAGACACATAAAAGTATACGAGAGAGTACAATTTTTAAGTGTTTTAAATAATGTACACAGTAAAATAAACTTCATTTTTTGAAATTGTTCAAGGGTCAACTATAGTTTCACTGATCTAAAAATGTTTTTCTTCTATTCAACCCTCTTCCTCTCCTCACAAATCAATGACATTTGTTAATATATATATTTTTACCATTACTATAGTTTTGCCTTTTCTAGAATGTCATATACTTGTAATTATAACATGTATTCACTTCAGATTGGCTTGTTTCACACAACAGTATGAATGTAAGATCCATCCATATTTTTAAATAGGTAGATAGCTTATTTATTTTTATTGCCTAATATAAATATATTTTAAGATCATCTACTGTTCGGATATGCCAGTTTATTTATTTTTATGAAGACCTTATGTTGTTTCCAATTTGGTCTATATTAAGTTACTATAGGCATTCAAACACAGGTGTTGTGCGGATAGAACTTTTAAATTCACTTGGAGAAATACCTAAAAGTGTGATTGTCAGATCATATGGTAAGACTATGTTTAGCTTTGTCAGGACTGTCAAACTGTCTTCCAAAGTGTTTGAAGTCTATAGTCCTACTAGCAATTAATGAGAGTACCTATTGCTTCATACAGTCTCCCAAAATTATATTCTCAGAGTGTTTTTTTTTTGTTTTGTTCTTGTTTTATAATTTTAGCCATCCTAATCTGTAGACCTAATCTGTTGTTGTATCTCATTGTTATTTTAGTTCGCAATATCTAAACACAAAAGATGCCAAGCACCTTTTCCTGTTTTTGTTTGCCAACTGTTTAGCTGATTTGGTAAGGTGTCTGTACAGATCTCTTGCACATTTTAAAATTTAACTGTTGGCTATTTTATTCTTGTTTTATAGAGTTCTTTGTCCTTTAAGAGTCCTTTATCACATAAGGGACAAAAAAAAAATCTCCCTAAACAATGCGTGTAAACATCTTATATAGTCATGTATATAGGGAAATATATTTTTCAAAGAGGCATAGATGACATTTCAGAGTAAATAAATCTTAAGCTGAAAATGAAGAATGAAAGTGAGGTGTGAAATGAGGGTGAGGTCTGGGCATGACAACATGGGCAGAATCACTCAGGCATCAAGGAACATGGGATATTAGAGGTACTAATAAAAATTTTTGTGTTTATTTTATTTTTAATTGTTTTTTTGGATCAAAGTCACCTTATCCCAGTGCTTGTATCCAGAGAACCCTTATTTTGCTTACTAATGGTCCCAAAGCACAAAAGTAGTGATGCTGGCAATCCGGACATGCCAAAGAGAAGCCATAAAGTGCTTCCTGTAAGTGAACAGGTGAAAGTTCTCAAATTAAGGGGGAAAAAATTATATGCTGAGGATGCTAAAATCTACAGTAAGAACAAATCTTCTATCTGTGAAATTGTGAAGGAAAATAAAACTTGTGCCAGTTTTGCATAGCACCTCAACCCAGTTTCATCACATAGCATTGTGTCATCTCATGTCATCACAGGAGGGGTGAGTACAGATCAAAAATATATTTTGAGAGAGAGACCACATTCATAGAATGATGTGACAAATAAGCATGCATGGTTTTATAAGAGTCAGGTTTTTCTGTGGATTTCATTTACTACGTTAGAAGCAATTTATGGGGGATCGATATGATCATTTATTTTTCTGTAAAATAAATTTACTATTTTTAGTTTTAACCCTTTAAATAAAGTATGGATGCAGGAAGATTAGTTACAAAATTATTGCAGTTTCCCAAGACATGACAGTAGCTTGGACTAGGTTATTGTAAGAATTTAAAATTAGTTAGACAAATCTATATGTTGTCTGTATGATAGAAGAATTTTTTCTTCAGTTAGGGCTGAAAAAACTCTGGTGGCTAATCTTGGAGTTCATTGTTAAGTGGGAATATTGAAGAAGCATCAAAAGCTGTGGTAGGTAATGAGTTATGTCATGGAGGCAGGGGTATGTTAGAATATAATATGACGGATTCCAAGAAGGGGTGTCTCAAGAAGGGGACATAGCCAATCATGTCTGTGCTGCTTGATAGGCACATAGAATAATTTTTCCAAAGGCTACATTCAGAAATGTTTTCTGTGCTGTAAATCACGTCAAGAGGGGTCTGAGTGTTGACAGTATTGAACAGCAGGTGCTCAACAACTGTGCTTAGTAGCT
Organism: Myotis daubentonii; assembly: GCF_963259705.1. Taxonomy (NCBI): domain Eukaryota; kingdom Metazoa; phylum Chordata; class Mammalia; order Chiroptera; family Vespertilionidae; genus Myotis; species Myotis daubentonii. Next base: position 167,724,785 of record NC_081841.1, read on the forward strand.
TATCTTGCTTTGAAATAAACATTAAAAATTGGAGAGGGACAGCTGAGGTTGTATTTTGCACTTTTATTTTTCATTATTGAGAATTTCCCCAATTGAATTCTGAATTCCTTCAAAAGCTGCAAAGTTGGGCTATTTCTAAGAAAGTCATACAGAGCAGAGAGACTCAAAAATTAAGGCATGTTTTTCGTTGTTTCTTCAATTTGTCTTTAATGTTGAAAGTATAACAGGTGTCCCCTGTTTTTCCCCATTGATGCACCCACCCCATTCCCATCCCACCCCAGGCTTTCACCACACTATTGTCTCTGTCCACGGGCTATGCATATTTGCATATAAATTATTTGGTTATTTTCTGCCCGTCTCCCCTCCTCCCTACCCTCTGAGATCTGTCGGTGTACTCCATGCATCCATGCCTCTGTACCTATTTTGTTCATCAATTTATTTTGTTCATTAGATTCCACATATAAGTGAGATCATATCATACTTGTCTTTCTCTGACTGGCTTATTTTGCTTAGCATCATACTCTCTAGGTCCCTCCTGACGGTCACATGGAAAGGAAGCTCCAGACACTGGCCTGCTCCTGGAACCCCAACTACACCTTTGCCAGCACTGGCTTCTCCCAATAAACATTGGTTCCATTCATCATTTTTGTCTGTGACTTTATTTTTTTATTTCATGAGACAATAACTCGGACTGAAACAACGCCCCGCATTTTGGTTTCAATATAACTCTGGATAAGTCAGGCTTGAAATATATCAATACAAATTACATTCTTCAGAGTGATGTCCTGCTTCGTTTGTCACTCTTATTTCCCAAGTCTCCATAGTGCATAAAATACCATTAAGGTATATTGAGCACAGAATGTCAGGACCTGTCAACATTCATGCAAAACTCAAAAGAAAATGCTGAAAGAGAAAAAGAGTATTAGAATATTACCAAGTAACCTAATGGGATGCTGCATATGCTTGGAAAATGTTGTTAAACACTGTTATATTACTATATTGGATTTCTCTATGAATTAGTAAAAACACCTTCTAGATGTATGAGCAGATTAATGAGAAAAAGGCATCCTATTTGGCAAGTGAGCTGGGTTGTTGAGCCGTTGCAGTGGCATGGTAGTTAGACTTTTCAAAACTGCCTCTAATATTACAGAATTTGTAGAACTGTGAAGTACTAACTGTGGCAAAACTGTTCTTATTGTAAATTTATCTGCAGTTTTCTTCAGTTAATCAACTAATTTGACTCACCAAGAGCAAAATTTGCAATTGGATAGTTAAGAGTTTTTTAGAGTTGTTATGTTTATTCTAATGGAGTAGAATGATGATATAAAATGTCAACCACTTAGCAAAATTCAACTGAATTAATAATCATATTTGCCTTGTACTATGAAAACTTCAGTTTACCATCAAAATATAAAAAGTATTTTAATGGAATGATAGAAATTATTTGAATTTAAAATTTCTATTGATAAATATGTTTTATAACTATTAAACTCTTTAAAACTATGATTTCAAATTATGCATTAAATCAATAAATTTTTAAATTAGGAATATTTTCAAATTTTATGGAAAATAAATTTAAATGAATATTTAACCTGAAAGAACAAACTAAATTAACATCACCAGAAATTATTTTGCTATAGTTTGTAAATATTTGAATATGTGTAAGTGGTCAGTTGTGTGTTTTTTTAAAGTTTGAGACAAAATTTCCCCTTTATAATTGCAATGAAAACACCAGGCAAAAATGAATATTTGGCATATAATGAAATGTTTATTTTCTTACATTCAATTAATTGAATTAATAAAATAAAATCACTTTGGAGTATATATATATATATATATATATATATATATAATCACCTGCATTTAGTTTTCCAAATATTAATTCATGGATATTTTAAACTTATCAATTCAACCAACATGTCTATATCAAATACTAGAAGTTATACTTTTTCTACTTTAATAATATCTTTTATGAATATGAATGATCATCTGGAATGTGTGTGTACATGTTATTTTTTTCCTTTGAAGACACAACCTAGATTGATTCAGCTGAACCTTGGAAAAAAGCATATTTCTCCACAGGATATCAGGGGAACATTACTAGCCCATTATTCCATATTCTCCAGGATGCTTCATGTGATTCCTGCTAATGTTGAAAAATAATTTGCATTATATACTTGTAATGCATAAGACCTAAGGTGATCATTCTACCCCTATACATTTCATCATGAAAGTTTAAAACAGTGTGGAGGTTGAAAATGTCTCATGTGATAAGCTAGATAAACTTTATTAATAATAATAATAACTAACAATTTTAGAATCAAGCTAGGCTGATGTGGGCTTGATAGACCTCCAATTTTCCCTTGAAACTTTCTCCTTAGTCTAGTTTAGTATTGAGAGGATTTCAGAGATAGGAAAGGCAGTTTTAGGGAAAAGGTGGGGGGGGGGGGCGGGAAGGGGGGGAGTGTTCTTGGGAAAGGGATGCACACATGATGGGCAGAGACACTCCAAGCAACCGGATTGTTTACAAGAATGTTAAAAGATACCGGGAAGAAGCAGAGGGGGGCACCAGGTGAGCTTTGAAACTGAAACTGATACCATGCAGGGAAAAGAAGGAAAGTGGCCAAGTAGGAAAAAGACAGGGGACATAAAAATAAGGAAAGGTCCGATTAGTAAGTGAGATGAACAGATAAAGAAACTATGAGCATTTATAAACCCATAGACAAAGAGACTCACTGGACTAGGTTTTTCCCATTTGGGGGGAGATCAAATTTTCCCCAAAGGGGAATCCCTCCCCAGGGGGGAGTTTGTATATGCTTGCAATAAACTTCCATGCTTTTGCTTAAAACTTTCTAGTCAGTGAATTTTATCCTTTAAACTTCATAGGACAAAATGAGAGTTCCAGCTTGCCATTCAGGGTATCAGAATATTTGTCAAAACAGTGAACAGAGTTCTTACTGTTGTTAAACTAAAAGATAATCAGAGAAAATCATATTTGATTGTTGTTGTTTTTTGAGGGTCAAGGTATACTTTTTAAGACTCAACATATCTAGCACCTCCTTTTCAAGGATTATATTCAGTATGTTCTTTGATAGCATAAATTACACTTGGGAGCTGCTAGGGACTTCAATTTTTTTGCCTCCTTGTAGAGGAAGAACAATGTTTCTCTCATTGCTGGCTAAGTGATTGGCAGATTATTTGTGCTATGGCCTGGGCTCTTATTTGCCAGGTGTGAGAAATCTCAGACTTACAGTCAATTGGGAAAGGTGAGAAACTGTAGATGAGATATCCATAAAATATATTTGAGCAGTGAGGCTAAAAAGTCATGCTATGGAGTTTAGGAAGAGACATTTGAATATTTTTGCTCCAGTAATTTTATAATTTGTTGCATAATTTTAAATGAAAGGACTGACAGAGATAGATATATATTCACTTTTTCCATATACTCAACTTACTAAAAACTTTGATGATTCAACAAAGCTAAAAAGTAAAATCTAGTGACATTTTAGACTACTTTAATTAAATTATAATTTTGAGAACAGAGAAATTAGTCTAATAATTCTCTGTTTAAAATAGATATGTATTCTCTTCAATTCTCAGTGTAACAATTCTAAAATATAGTGTATATCTAAAAAATTTCAACAAGAATTTTGATATATTTATAAATTGACAAATCATGAATAATGAAGAAAAATCACATATCTCATGGGATAAGAGAAATATAGAATAGAGGAAAAGACATACTGAAAACTCCACTCATAGAAAAGCAGTCATGTAGATAAAATAGAAGGCAGACAAGAACAAAACAGTAATATCTATATCTATCTATATCTACATATTAAAGGTAGAGGTTCGGTGCATAAAATTCATGCATGAGTGTGGTCCCTAGGCCTGGCTGGCTATCAAAGCACAAGCGTGGCAGGGCAGGTCCCAGACCTCTGGACCCTGGGAAATCCCTGGGTGTCCAGGCCCCTGTGTGTGCCCCATCTGCCTGAGTACAGCAGAGATGCAGTGAGTGTGGCCAGACTCCCAGTCAAGGGGACAATTTGCATATTAGGCTTTTATTATATAGGATATCCATCCACAGACTTGGTAAAGTATATTACTAATTTCTTAAATGTTATCCTAATAGGATTCCTGCCTTGAAGAAGTCGGGTTTAATTTTTTGTTGCTTCTATTTCAGCTCCAACCTCCCTGATTCAGAAATAGAGGCTGTGAAGAAAACTGGTCTTCTCTAATTCCAACAGCACACATTGAAGTCTGTTGAGTACAGATGCAAGTGATTTCACTCCAATATCCAATATCATGTCCCATTGTTATTGTAAGCCTCTTTAGAAAAGAAACCATAAAGCCTACAATTATATTTGAATGGCACTTGATTTAAATAAGGACTGCATTATTGCTTTCTTATGCTTCCTTGAATATGTCAAGATCATTTGCATTAGGCCTTTGCATTGCTCTTCTCTCTGCCTGGAATGCTTGATCTTTTCTAATTCATGTTTGGCTCTTTCTCAGAAGCCTCTCTAACCTTTACCACTACCCATTAAATTGTATAATTTTTTGTTCTATTTTATTCACATATAGCCATCTGAAATATTTTCTTAATTTGCTTACTTGTGTTTTATACATCTTCAAGGTCTGGATGCAAGGTCTACGAGAACAAGGAAGCTATATTGCTAATTCACTGATTTTTAAACCTGTAATAGTGCCCTGGAAGTGGGAAGTGCTCAAAATTGTTGGTTGGCAATGAACTCATATGAGTATATGCATAACTCAAGGACATAGACAATGGGTGGTGAAGGCCTGGGCGGGGGGGGGGGGGGAGGCAGGGGCAATGGGGGAGAAAAAGGGACATATATAATACTTTCAATCATAAAGATTTATTAAAAAAATTTTGGTTGCATGAAAAAAACTCGATATATATAACCATTAGCCTGCAACCAATTGCTAATAAAAGTGATTAAAGTAGAATATTTAGGTGATTCTAACATCATGTATAAACACTTCATGAAGTGGATAGTCTTTCAGAGAACTGAAAGGGTTAGCTAGCTAGCTTAATTAGGAAGGTTTATGGAATGAGGAGGGTCCATGGGAGAGGAATACATAGATAGAGACTTGAAGACGCCAGGATGCTTGTCTTACTTGTACAGAGGATAGAGAAATGCCACAGGCAGATAGAAATATTTCTGCCCTGAGCAATTAAAACAGCCATAAACCAAGGACAGACAGGAGTATCTCTGGCCTGAGCAATTAAAGTTACCATAATTCAGACCAACAGTAGCCCTGACCTGAGCAGCTGGGAGAGCTATAAGATAAGACATCTCTGCCAGCATAACTGGGAGAAAACCACAAGATAAATCAAAAGTGACTCCAACCTAAACAGGTAAGATGACCAAACAAGGAAAAGTGTGGATGTGGGGGTCATGGGAGCTGATTACAGGGCTAAGGTCCCACGGTAGAAAAGGAGGGTCCCCAGCCTATTTAATACCACGAGACAAAGAAAGCAGTGATCACCCTTCCTTGGGGCCTCTCTGTCCATCGAGGAGGGACAGAGTCTTAGGATTAGGAACTGAGAGGACACTTTTCTTAGGTGGCTCCTCTGCCCCTCAGCACCAAGAGGGACAGAGTTTAAGGCTTAGAATTTAGAATTAAGGTTTTAGACATATTGTTTGCTTGCAATAAACTTTCTGTAATTTTCACCTGCCATATTTTGTTTGGGGCTTCATTCTTGGAATCCATCTGGACAAGGACCTGGGGAAGAAATAACCCTGCTCAATAAAACAACCCTGAGTCAGTACTACATCATGGGTCAGAGGCAGAAAGTTTTTATTGGATAAAGAATACAAAACAATGAACAAAAATAGAAAATATCTGGTTGGCAGTGGCCACAGAGTCAGCCATGCTTAGTGTGAGAAGGCCCAGCATTATCTTTGTGTTTGGGAACTGCCTGCCTGAATATAATGCATTTCTAGTGGAGGTGAGCATTTACAGGGACACGGAAGTTATATAACTTTCAGTTTACTGATGTGGCACCCTGGGTAGGAGTAGCTCCAGGTTGGCCTTAGAAAGCTAGTTCAACACCAATACAGTCTATTTAGTAAAATTTATTTGAAGAGTAATTTTATTTACTTATTTAAAATATGTCTTTATTGACTTTAGAGAGGAAGGGAGCACGGTAGAGAGATAGAAACATTGATGAGAGAGAAACATTGATTGGCTGCCTCCTGCAGGCACCCTACCTGGGATCGAGCCCCCAACCCGGGCATGTACCCTGATTGGGAATCAAACTGGTGATCTCCTGTTTCATGGGTTGAAACAAAACTTGCCCAACTGTGCACATAAGTCTCTCTGGAAAGAAAGGTGATCTGTGCTACTAGCTCTCCTCCTGGGAAAAACCCCTTTCTAATGTAAATTTCTCTTACATAAGGGTAACTTCTATTTTTAGAGTTTCTCCTGCATTTGCTGTTTCTCAAAATAATCCTTATGTCAAAGAGGCATATTTGGGTGTGGTGTATTTTACTATCCTTGACAAGCAAAGAAGCAAGTAAGGAGGGCATATCAGACATGAATTAGGATGGAGGCATGAAGACACAAAATTTTACATGGAGAGTTTATGGATAGATTACAATTTGATTAGGGAATAATGATGGACCTACTAAATAATAATGAGGAATTGGCCAGACTGAAGTGTTTTGCTTAATAAATTAAAAAAATTTTAATTAAAAATAATCAACTGCTTATTAAATAGAAGGCTGATATTAACTATGTAATATCTTTGGGAATCATGCCTTAAAGATTACATATCAGTTGTTATACAACTCTGTGTCTATCTATCTATATTAATCTTCACAATAATATTGGATGTATCATCCTTAAATCCCAGTTTACTGTCATAAAGATTGAGAGCATTCCGTTCACATATGACAGCCCTGAAATTTTAAGTGAAGCTTATCTGCAACCAAAGTCATTGTAAATAAAATTTCAAGGCAAAGCCAATAAGGATTTCCATTATCTGTAATCAATAAATGAAACTGGGCAATTTTTATGTGAAATATGTTATTTATAAATGTACAAAACTATTAAACTTATTATGGTTTACTTTTAAAATCCTGTATTTACTTAGGGTTTTTTAATTAGTCAAATGTAGCCATATAAACATGAAGAAATGTTTTACCAAATAATAACTTTAAGTGTTCATTATATAAATAAACAAAGATAGACTATATTTTTCACATAAGGCAAATTTTTAATAATACCTTTATTCTGCAGGTCTATATAAATTATATTTTCTATACTTTAATTTATATATTACTTACAATTGATATTTTAAATTTTTGTTGGTAGGACATACTGTTGAACATAGGGGGAAGCAAATTTGCATTTTGTCTTAGACTTAAAGTAGTTGATAATCCATTAATTTTCTGAGAAGCACTATCTTAAATAGGGCAAAGCATACAATAGATTTTTGCATGTTTTGTGGCTTTTTGTCACTTTCTACTACTCAGACAATTTCAATTTAGTCACTATAATAACTTGCTAGGTCTGTCATAAGAAAATACCACAAACTGTGTAGCTTACATAACTGAAATTTATTTTTTCACAGTTCTGCTAGCTGGAAGTTGGAGATCACGATGTCAGCAGGATTGCTATCTTCTGAGACCTCTCTTTTTGGCTTGCAGATGACCACCTACTTGGTATGTCCTCACATGGTCTTTCCTCTCTGTGTACCCATGTCTGGTGTGTCTCACATGTTCTTAAAGGTACAAGACATATTGGATTAAGCCCCACAAAAGACCCCCTCATATTACCTCAATTACCTCTTTAAAGATCCTATCTCCAAATACTGTCACATTCTGAGATACTAGAGATTCCGATTTTAACATATACATTTCTTTTTTTTAATCTGAACAATAAAGATGTAATTAAAAAATACAATAAAATGTACAATTCAGTGGTTTTTATTATATTCAGAGTTGTACAATCTAACAATTACCACTATCTAATTTTAGGATCTTTCCTTTTTCTTTCTTTCTTTTTAAAAAGACATGCTCAGCCCTAGCTGGTTTGGCTCAATGGATAGAGCCTAGACCTGTGGATGGAAAGGTCTAAGGTAGCGGTTCTCAACCTGTGGGTCGAACGACCCTTTCACAGGGGTCACCTAAGACCATCGGAAAACACATATATAATTACGTATTGTTTTTGTGATTAATCACTATGCTTTAATTATGTTCAATTGGTAACAATGAAATTGGGGGTCGCCACAACATGAGGAACTGTATTAAAGGGTCGCGGCATTAGGAAGGTTGAGACCATTGGTCTAAGGTTTATTTCTACCTCAGTTGCTGACTCCTACCCAGCCTGGCCCTGGTCCGGGCTTGGGCAGGAGGCAACCAACTGATGTGTTTCTCTCACATCAATTATTTCTGTCTTTCCCTCTCTCCCCCACTCTCTCTAAACATCAATGGGAAAATACCCTCGGGTGAGGATTATAAAAACAAACAAAGGTGGGTAACCTGGTCAGAAGGTCAAATCTTCAAAGTGCATGCAAGCTGCTCCTCCCAGGGGGTCCGGACTGAGTGTTTTTGAGCATCTCCAGGAAGGCCTGCGGGGATGGCGCCTCCACATTCTGGAAGGTGTTCTGGACTCTGCCATACAGGAAGAAGTATTTCGCCTCCAGCCAGATGAACCCGACGTGGTTCTCATTGAACAGGATGAAGACTCCAGGTAAGTGCCTGGTATAGGAGAAGCCACGTAAGCCAACAGTAACAGTGTCCACGCCATAGAAACACATCCTGCAGGTCCGGGGGTAGTTCTGGTCTATTGAGCGCACGCCCACAGGCAGCACAAACGGGACCGGCTGCTCCTCCGAAGCTGCGGCCCCGGACTCCCCGGCGCTGGGCTGGGCAGGGCTCTGCCAGCCATGGCCCTGGCTGTCCTCAGTCCGGTCTTCTTGCTGCTGCTGCTGCTGCTCCCGGGTCACCTGCTCGTCCATCTCCCGGACCACGCGGGAGAGCTCGTTGAAGTTGCGGAAGAACTCGCCATCTGGCAGCTGGATGCGGCGCCTGAGGTGGATCTCTAACATCCCGCTGGAGTCTCCCGTGATATTGGTGACCCTGGCATACTTCCCATGGAAGCTGAGCATGGCAATCTTTAGGCTGAAGGTATCATAGTAGTATTGGAAGAGGCCTGGCCGGATGAGGTCGTCCGAGTGGCGAGGCGGGAGGTAGAGGCGGCGGTAGGTCAGGCAGTCATACCACTGTCTGTCCTCCTGCACCCGACCCCGCCCCCGTTCTCCCCTAAGCAGCGTTGGTGAATCCGTTCCGTGGTCTGTCCTCTTGCACTGGATGGTGAGCCTGTCCTTCTGAATCTGCATGTGGCCGCTGTGGGGCCTGCTGAGGAGGCCTGCTATGCACTCCACCGTGGCTGATTTCCGCTCCATCAGGCGAATTCGGAACGAGGGCTTGAAATGTATTGGGCCATGCACATGGGTGTTAAGGGAAGGCCTGTACGACCAACCAGTAATGCATAAGCCGTCCACCACGACATTCAGCAGTGTTCTACAGCTATAATTTAGCTGCCACAACCCCAAAATGTGTCTGTATGGGAACAGCTTCGCATAGACTTCTCGATAAGACATACTGATCATCTCCGGGTTCTGCAAATTTTCACGAATGCCAAACTCCTCGCGGCAGCGCCTTCTCCAGATGCTGTCAGTGTGCAGGATGTGGTGGAATTTGGTGCAGACCTGGGCCAGGCTGGGCAGGTCGCTGCCGGGAAGTGAGGCGAAGATCTCCACCAGCATCTCCACCGGAAAGTCCTGCAGAGCAGGGCAGGGGCGGCGGGGGCAGGGGCGGCATGGGGCTCAGGATTCCTCCACTCCCCGCACAGCACCGAGCTGCAGCGTCTGCCTCGACTTGCTTTTCTGCGGGGGACGGCTTGCCATTGGCTGCTGAGGTCTCAGCTGGGCTCTGGTGCTTCTGATGACACTTACAACCCCGTAAAGAGCCCACACTGCAGAGGCAAGCGCACTCCTCCATGCCTCCAAGTGTAATAGCCACTACAGCCTGGGCTGCTGCACCTCAGACAGGCTTTAAACTGGCTTGTGCCACCCAGGAGTTCAGTCATGCCCCCAGGGCCTGGCCACACCCCCTCAGAGAGGAGCCAATTGTAGGACTTTAAACCCATACCCATTAACAGTCTCCTCCCTTTCCCAGTGCCCCCTCCCTGTCCTCCCTCCCTAGCCCCAGGCAGTCACTAATCTGCTTTCTGTATGGATATGCCTCCAGGGATATGCCTATGGGGGGGGGGGGGCATTTCACATAAATGCAGTCATAATATCTGGTCTTTTGTGACTGGCTTCTTTCACTTAGCATAACATTTTAAAGTTTTATGTGTGCTATATTCTATACCACATTTTGTTTACCCATTCATCAGTTGATGAGTGTTTGGGTTGTTTCCGGTTTGAGGCTCTTAGGAATAACGCTGCTATGAACATTGTGTGCAAGTTTTTTGTGTGAACATGTTTCCATGTCTTTTGGGTATGTACCTAGAAGTGGAACTTCTGGGCCATCTGGTGACTCTCGTTTTCCAACGTGGCCCCGCTATTTTACACCAGCAATGTACGAGGGGTCCAATTTTTAAACATTCTCATGAATGTTTTTTGGTTTTTTTAAATATAGCGATCCTACTAAGTGTTGAGTGGTATTTTATTATAATTTAGAGCAGAGCTATTGACTGTAGGTTGACTTGACCTTGAACTCCGTAAGGGAAATCTACGCTCAGCCTTCACCCAGCCTCTGCCAAATCTCTCAGGCCCCTGGTAGGAATGGGCTCCTCCTACATGAGAGCAAGGATGGACTTGAGTTCTTCATTTTCAGTTGACCTCAGTTCTTCACTTTCAAGTGACTACCTTGCTAGTTCCTTGGGTGAATGGATGCCCTCAAAAAAAAGTTCACAGGATCTGCCCACTAAGAACATAATATTCCTATGGCCTGAGACTGGCCCTGCAAATTCAGATAGGCTTCCATTCTCATGTTAGAGAATGGAATAGTAGCTAGATTTTAAATATATTAAAATATATTTAAATATAGCAAGTATATTTACTATAGTAAATATATTTACTATATTATATAAATATATTTACTATATTATATTTATATTTATAAAAATATAAATATATTTACTATATTAAATAGCAGCTAGATTTCTTCTCTCCACTTTCCTGGATTCCTACCAGAGAAACACTCTGACCTTCGGAGGGTCCTCTTAGTGCCCTGGGCGGAATTTGATTTGCCTCTTGTCAGGAATTGGCATTTAGGGTGGTTTATTTGACAGAGGGGTGTAAATTCCATCTGCCACAGACACTGACTTCCATCATTTAAACACTAAAATATTCTCAATCCCTCCTTTGAAGAATAGCCCTATATTATTATTGGTATGTAACTGGGTAATGGGTGTAAGACGCTTCTTTTAGGATCCTGTATTGATGGACGGTCTCCAAGGGTACATGTGTGTCTGGTGGGTCAAGGAGAACCTAGGGATGTGAGTGCAGCTGGTGTATGGCGTTAGGAGGGCTTGATTGGCTAGTGAGGAGGTCCAATCATCTTTTCTCTCCCGGGATTGAGAGAGCCAGGGACACTGCTGCCCTAGGAAGAAATCTGTGTAGGAAGGTCAAAGGCAGGTCAATAGATCAAAGGAGAGGCAGAGGCTGCTGCTATGATTAGAGGGGGGGAAAAAATAGAATATTGGGGGATTAGTTATGGTTATGGGAAATATTAATTGTGCTCTGTTAACCACGATTGCCTTGTGTTGGTTCAAGAAAGGACATTCTGACCTGGCTAAGAGTTGTATGCCCCCGGGACCTGGGGGTCAATCTTGGACCAGGGAGTCAGCCTTGGAATGTGGTCCATTCTCCTTCACGAACAGCCTATTATCATGAAAAGATTAACAACCTTGTTGCCCAAACAATGGATTCCCACCCCAGCCTCCTACTTCTCCCTGCCTGTAATCCCTACTTCCCCATGTAATCTTTGTTTTACCACAGATAAGCAGCTGGCTTATAGGCGGCTGCAAAGCAGATTTTTGTGGATGACCTGCTGCTCTCCCATGCTGCTGGCAGTATAGGAATAAACACTCATATATGATTCAACCCTGTCTCTGCTGAAGGGGCTCAAGTAGTGACAGGCATCTCAGACCCTTTTATTGTCCCATTGCACTATCTCTGATCCTTTTCCCATGCTGTTCTATCTGTTTACACAGCTCTCCCACTCCACTCACCACCCAAATCTCTACCATTGTCCTGGGCCTCACCTACTAATGGCACATGATCTTGGTCAGGAAGCATCCTGTGAAGCCCCAGGACTTGCCAAGTGCCTCTCCCTGGTATTTACAAAGCACCTTGGGCTTAAGTGCCCATCAGTACATGAGTGGCTAAAACAGCTGTGGCACATTTATACCATGGAATACTGTGCAGCAGTAAAAAAGGATAATCTCTTACCCTTTGAGGTATCATGGAGGGACCTGGAGAGTATCAGTCTGAGTGAAATAAGCAGTCAGAGAAAGACAATTATCACATGATTTCACTCATATGTGGAATATAATTAACAAAATAAACTGATGAACAGAGAGGATCCAGAGACATGGAAGTATGGAACAGAGTGCAGAATCTCAGAGGGAAGGCAGGGGAGGTAAGCAACCAAAGACAATAAATAAATAAATAAATAAATATGCATAACCCATGGACATGGACAATTAGGTGGTGAAAGCCTGGTGGGGGGGGGGGGCAGGTTGGGGGCAGGCTGGAGGGGTTTAATTGGGGAGGCGGGGAAGCGGACATATGTAATACTTTTAACAATAAAAATATTTTTTAAAGGATTATAAAGGTTTGGGGGGGGAGCACTTTGGGCTTGCCTCCAGCATGATAGTTATCACATTCCAATGTTATATTTTTATTTATTAATTTTTCTTTCAGCATTTAAGCAATTTATTTCTCAAATTTAAGAGACAAATTTATTTCCTGTCCATTCTGTAACATTTAAACAGACAAAATGAGAATGGTATCATTTCTCATTTTTTTCTTAATTAAGTCTTTATTGTTCAGATTATTACAGTTGTTAATGTAAAAAACCATTGAAACTTGTAAAGAATTTTCGGTGAGTTTATTTGAGCCAAACTGTCGACATATGCCGGGAAGCAGAACCTCAACGAATTGAGATAATGCTCCGGAGAATGGCGGGGTTACACTTGTATTTATACATTTCAATCAAAGGAGGAACATAGGTGGGTTACATGAAATCCATTGGTGACAGATTAAGGAGGAGGGATAAAGCAAATCGGGGAAATGCCTGGGACTGGATAAAAAGTAAAATGATGGACACATACTTAGGTGGGTGCAGGAACAATTCACATGATGATGAAGGAATCTGTGGTATCTGTCCTGGGGCCCAGCACATTTGGCTGTGCCCCAGGGGCTCCAGATAAAGGGAAGTCACAAGTTACCCAGACATTTCAAGAGTATGTTATCATAGATGCAAAAAGACAGATAGGCTCAGTTAAGGTAAAGGTTGACCCTGTCGGTGAAGATACTGGCCCAGGACATAACTGCCCACCATAACTGCTTTTAGTTAAAGTTTAATTTCAGACCATCCTTTGTGGTTACTTTAGGTCTCCGAGTTTGCAAGACTGCCATGCAGACCTCTCCTGAGCTTGTCAGGTCAGCATGTGGCCCCTTTCGTCCACACAGTCGTTCCTCTTCCCCCTCACCCCATAGCTCCCCTCCACCCTGTTCCCTACCACCCTACCCCCTCAACCCACCCCCCCCCCCGACCTTCCTCATCCATAGGTGCACAACTTTTGTCCAGTATCTTCCCGCATCTCCCACACCCCTTTCCCCACCCCAATAGTCAGTCCACTCCCTTTCTATGCCCCTGATTCTATTATAATCACCAGTTTATTCTGTTCATCAGATTATATATTCACTTGATTGTTAGATTCACTTGTTGATAGATGTGTATTTGTTGTTCATAATTTGTATCTTTACCTTTTTCTTCTTCTTCCTCTTCTTAAAGGATACCTTTCAGCATTTCATATAATACTAGTTTGGTGGTGATGAACTCCTTTAACGTTTCCTTATCTGTGAAGCTCTTTATCTGACCTTCAATTCTGAATGAAAGCTTTGCTGGATAAAGTAATCTTGGTTGTAGGTTCTTGGTATTCATCACTTTGAATATTTCTTACCACTCCCTTCTGGCCTGCAAAGTTTCTGTTGAGAGATCAGCGGACAGTCCTTTGGGTACTCCCTTGTAGGTAACTGACTTTCTTTTTCTTGCTGCTTTTAAGATTCTCTCTTTGTCTTTTGCTCTTGGCATTTTAATGATGATGTGCCTTTTTTTTTAATTTTTTTTTGATAATTAAATCTTTATTGTTCAGATTATTACATTTGTTCCTCTTTTTCCCCCCATAACTCCCCTCCTCCCAGTTCCCGCCCCACCCTCTGCCCTCACTCCCCACCCACTGTCCTCTTCCATAGGTGCACGATTTTTGTCCAGTCTCTTTCCGCATCTCCCACACCCCTTTCCCCCCCAAGAATAGTCAGTCCATTCCCTTTCTATGTCCCTGATTCTATTATGATCACCAGATTATTTATTCATTTGATTCTTATATTCACTTGTTGATAGATGCATATGTGTTGTTCATAATTTGTATCTTTACCTTTTTTTTTTCTTCTTCCTCTTCTTAAATGATACCTTTCAGCATTTCATATAATACTGGTTTGGTGGTGATGAACTCCTTTAGCTTTTCCTTATCTGTGAAGCTCTTTATCTGACCTTCAGTTCTGAATGATAGCTTTGCTGGATAAAGTAATCTTGGTTGTAGGTTCTTGGTATTCATCACTTTGAATATTTCTTGCCATTCCCTTCTGGCCTGCAAAGTAGCTGTTGAGAAATCAGCTGACAGTCGTATGGGTATTCCCTTGTAGGTAACTGGGTTTCTTTCTCTTGCTGCTTTTAAGATTCTCTCTTTGTCTTTTGCTCTTGGCATTTTAATTATGATGTGTCTTGGTGTGGTCCTCTTTGGATTCCTTTTATTTGGGGTTCTCTGCGCTTCCTGGACCTGTAGGTCTACTTCTTTCACCAGGTGGGGGAAGTTTTCTGTCATTATTTCTTTAAATAGGTTTTCCATATCTTGCTCTCTCTCATCTTCTGGCACCCCTATAATTCTGATGTTGGTGCGATTGAAGCTGTCCCAGAGGCTCCTTACACTATCTTCGTATTTTCGGATTCCTTTTTCATTTTGCTTTTCCAGTTGGGTGTTTTTTGCTTCTTCGCATGTCGAATCTTTGACTTGATTCTTGCGCTCCTCTGGTCTTCTGTTGGGTGTCTGTATAATATTCTTTATTTCAGTTAGTGTATGCTTAATTTCTAGTTGGTTCTTTATCACAACATCGAGGGTCTCATTAGATTTCTTGAGGATCTCACTACATTTATCGGCGGTCTCACCAGTCTTTTTGAGGGCCTTACTAAGTTTATCGGCAGCTTCTAGACAGTTCTTAAGAGACCTTAAAAGTGTGGTTCTGAACTCAATATCCTCCATTGACAGTTTTGTCCTGTTTCTTTGTCTCCGCATTTTTTATGCTTTCTTGGTACACCCCCTAGTGGTCTTTGTGCGCAGTCTTGTTCCCTTTAAGCCTTGATTGTTGTCGGCAATAGTGGGGGTGATTTGACCTCCAGGCTAACTGGCTATGAGAGTCCGCTGTGTCTGCAGTGGGAGGGCTTCTGTGCAGGATCTCTAGGGCGGTGCTAATCTAGCGTTTGCCTGAGGCTATCCGGCAAATGGTTCTGTGCAGGGTTTGGGCGGGGCGGGTCCCCGGGGATCTACAGGGCAGGCGGAGCAAGCAGTTATGGCTGCTCTCAGTTCCTTCCCCAGGGGCTCTGCCTCTCAGAGTCCCAGCAATGGCTGCAAACCTCGGAGAGAAAGCTGCCTTCGAGTTTTGACCGAAGCCAGACAGTCCCGCTTCTCCCGTTTGAGTCTTGGTCCCCAGAGACTTGCCCGGATCTGGAGCTCAGAGTCTGAAACTCCCTCCCGATTGAAAACAACAACCGTGCCCTCCTCCGCCAGCCCGTCCGCGGCGCGCACTCCGCACCTGAGTATTTCACTTCAGCACTGCGCCTCCTCTGAGTCTGGGTATGATATTCTCTTTCCTCCTAGTTGTAGAATTTCCACTCAGCCAGCCTTCCTGCGGTTTTGGTTATATCTGTCCTTTAGTTATATCTCTGGAGTGGTTGTTCGAGGCAGCGATCTCCGGCTTTAACCTATGCCGCCATCTTGGTTTCTCGATCTAATTATGATGTGTCTTGGTGTAGTCCTCTTTGGATTCCTTTTGTTTGGGGTTCTCTGTGCTTCCTGGACTTGTAAGTCTATTTCTTTCACCAGGTAGGGGAAGTTTTCTGTCATTATTTCTTCAAATAGGTTTTCAATATCTTGCTCTCTCTCTTCTTTTGGCGCCCCTATAATTCGGATGTTGGTACACTTGAAGTTGTCCCAGAGTCTCCTTACACTATCTTCGTATTTTTTGATTCTTTTTTCATTTTGCTTTTCTGGTTGGGTGTTTTTTGCTCCTTCGTATTTCAAATCTTTGACTTGATACTTGTGGTCCTCTAGTCTGCTGTTGGTACTCTGCATAATATTCTTTATTTTATTCAGTGTATGCTTAATTTCTACTTGGTCCTTTTTCATAACCTCGAGGGTCTCACTACATTTATTTGCGGTCTCACCAAACTTTTTGAGGGTCTTACTAAATTTATCAGCGATTTCTAGAAAGTTCTTGAAAAACCTTAAAAGTGTGGTTTTGAACTCTATATCCAGTAGTGGGCTTTCCTCCATTTCTGTCATTTGCGTCCTCTTTCTTTGTCTCCACATTTTTTATGCTTCCCTGTGTTGATAGAGTGGCTTTCTGTGCTAGATGTCCTATAGGGCCCAGTGGCTCAGCCTCCACAATTAACTGAGGTGGACACTCTTGGTGCACCCCCTTGTGGGCTTTGTGCACAGTCTTGTTGTAGTTAAGCCTTGATTGTTGTAGGTATCACTGGGAGGAATTGACCTCCAGGCCAATTGGCTGTGAGAATCAGCTGTGTCTGCAGTGGGAGAACTTCTGTGCTGGAGACACCCCTCCAGGGCAAGACTTGCTTCAGTGGGGCTTTGGTGCTCACTGAGTCTGCCCGTTGAGTGTGTCCTTTATGTATCTTAGGAGCTGCAATGGTCCCACTCTGAGCACTGGGCACACTGGCTCCTGGATCACTAGGGAGATGCTCATCTAGCCTCTGCCTGAGGCTACCCAGCAGGAGCTCAGCTGTGAAGCAATGTGAGTTCCCCTGGGGCCTTGGGCCAGCTGCAAGCTTGTTAGGTAATTTTTAGATTGCTAAAGGCCAGGCCTTTCATATGCAAAAGCTGGCGCACAGTTTGGGCTGGGCCGGGGTCCCAGGAGATCAACAGGGCAGAGCAAGCAGCTATGGCTGCTCTCAGAGGCCCAGCTTCTCAGTGTCCTGGCAATCGCTGCAAGCACCTCCAAGAGAAAGCTGCCTTTGAGTTCCGACCGATGCCAGACTGTCCAGTTTCTCCCGTATGAGTCTGGGTCCCCACAGACTCACCCAGAACTGGATCTCAGAGCTTGAGACTCCCTCCCGATTGAAAAAGACAACCGTGTCCTCAGCCGCCAGTCCTCTCCGCGTGCGCCTCCGTACCTCTGTACTTTACTTCTGCACCGCACCTCCTCTGAGTCTTGGTATGCTTTTCTCTTTCCTTCTAGTTGTAGAATTTCCACTCAGCCAGCCTTCCTGTGGTTCTGGATGATGTCCGTTCCGTCTTTTAGTTGTATTCTTGAAGTGTTTCAACATATCAATTTCTGGGATAAACATTTTGGCCCCATACGCTTCCACCTTTTGCCCCCACAAAATTCATATCCTTCTTGTACATAATATGTGTTCACATCACCCAATAATCCCCAAATTCCTAACCAATTCAAGCATCAATCCTAAGTGTAAAATACCATTTAAATATCTAAGTCAAGTATAATTGAGCCTTGAAGTATGACCCATCCTGGGACAATTCTTCATCACCTGTGAATTTGTGAGACCAGCAAAAACTAGATTTCAAAAATAGAATAGACAGGCATAGGGTAGATATTTCCATTCCAAAAGAAAGAAATTGGAAAGAAAAAAAAGGGTCATAGACTCCCAAGCAAATTGGAATCCTAACAGGGTAAATTCCATTAATTTAATTTATTTATTTTTTACTGAGAGAGAGAGAGAGAGAGAGAGAGAGAGAGATTCTACTTGCTTATATATTCATTGGTTGCTTATTGCATGTGCCCTGACTGGGGATTGAACCTGCAACCTTGGCCTACCAGGCTCTAACCAACAGGCCTAACAAACGTAACTGTCCAGGGCCAAATTCCATTACATTTTACAGCTTGTGAATAATCCTCTTTGATTTAATGCTCTGTCCTCCAGACCCACATGGGTAACAACATTGTCTTCTCCACCAGCAGGGATGGTAGCCTTACTTCCCCTGCCATAGGTAGAAGTGTGGTCCCTATGGCACTGGGAAGTAGCCCTACCATAGGGTCCTGAATGAAAGCTCTGCCCTAGGAACCAAGAGGAAGACAGGCCTATCCCCCACATCTGTTCCTCTAAGTCCATCATGGCAGTGGAGTAACTGCCTTTGGTATCTTTTTTTTTTTTTTTTTTAATGGAAGATAACATGTTTAAAGACAGCTCTATTGGCCTGTCCTGTAGAATCTTAGAAACCCAATAGCCTTTCTTCACTTTTTCCTGTCTCTGTCATCTTCAGTAGAAGCACTTTTATAGTGATGATTGATTGGATCCATGTGTTACATCTATAATCTCTTTATAGCCATTTTTTCCCCAGCCACACCATTGATGTTCTGTGTAGAACATGCTTTCTATTTTTTACAATATGGGTAGGTTGAGAATTTTCCAAATCTTCAAGTTCTGGTTACTTTATGCTTAAAATTTCTTCTTCAATGTATGTTTCTCTGCCTATGTACTAGTTAGTATACTTATATAAGCAAAAGGAAAAATTAGGTAGTGCCTTAAACATTGTGCAAAGGAATTTTCTCAGCTAAATATCCAAGTTAATCACTTACCAGTTCTATGACCCACAAAAAACTAGAACACAAGGTCTTTCCCACTTTATAATAAAGCTCCTCTTTCCTCCGGTGTTCAATAGCATAGTCCTCTTTCCCTCTGAAGCCTCATCAGAAACAAATCGAGCATCCATATTTCTACATAGTCTCTTCAATGAAATCTAGGTTTTACTAACATGCACCTCAAAAATCTTCTGGTTTCTATCCATTATTAAACTCCAAAGCAACTTCTATACCCCCTCACCCCCGCTTTCTCTCCAGTTCATTATTTATTATTTATTTAAAGGAATTGGCACACATGATTTTGGAGTCTTGGCAAGTCCAAAATATGCAGAGTAGGCCAGGAGACTACAGACCCAGGAAAAGTTGCATATTGAGTCCAAAAGTGATCCACTGGCAGAATTCTTTCTTCTTCCATGAAAATCAGTCTTTTTCTATTAAGAATTTCAACTAATTAAATGAGGTCCACCTACATTATAAAGGATGCTTTGCTGTACTCAATCTACCATTTTAAATGTTAATAAAATCTAAAAATGACTTATGTAGAAACATCTAGATTTGATCAAATCTCTGGGTACCATGGCTTACCCAAGTTGACACATAAAATTAACTATAAAAATCAAGATGTTTATTCTCTATTGACTTTGTTAATCACCCTCATTATTTAGATAATAGCTAGCACCAAACCATTTATAACTAAAAAATTAATTATGATATATAAATCAAATATGTTTTTAAATTTTAAAGTATTCAATAATTATTCTGTTAATGAAGCATTTTTTTAGATAAATTTTAGGACTGTAGTGTCTGAAAAGACCCAGTCCTAATAGCTTGATTTATTAATGTAATTGTTTTAAGAGTATTTTAAATTAGACCTTTAAAGTCTTGGCAAAAACAAATGTAAAGTCTAAAATTTTAAACCAACTATGCCTCTGCTACATTGTCACCTTTATTTTTACTTGTGTTTATCTACTACTTGGTTACTGTCAATTATTTTCCTTATTATTATTTTAGCTTTTATTTAGATTCATTATTTTAGCTTTTATAATGTTTTTCTTTGTCTTTTATTACTTATTATATGGTTAGAAATTGTTTTATTATTTAGTGTTAATAAGGTGATAACAGCAGTCACTGGTATTTAATACTCTTTTCTAACTTGTCCCTCATTATTTTTGAAATGTGTTCTGACACCTGATAAATGCAAAACAACTTCAAAAGCACTTAGCCATATAAATAACAGTGCTAAAAACATTATTAAATAATTGTGAAATTCAGAGTTGCTTATAGTTACAACTACAGAATGCAAAATTTTCAACCTTATCATTAATACTTGGCAGCTTATAAATGACTAGAGGCCCGGTGCATGAAATACGTGAACTGGGTTGGGGGTTATCCCTCACTCCTGCCAGCATCTTCTCCAATCTCGGTTCCCTTGGGGGATGTCCGACTGCCGGTTTAGGCCTGATCTCGCAGGATTGGGCCTAAACTGGAAGTCAGACATCCCTCTCATAACCCAGGACTGCTGGCTCCTAACCACTTGCCTGCCTGCCTGCCTGATTGCCCCTAACCACTTCTGCCTGCCAGCCTGATCACCCCCTATGATCAGGCTCCCCTGCCGACCTGATTGACACCTAACTGCTCCTCTGCCAACCCAATTGGCCCCAACTGCCCTCCCCTGCAGGCCTGGTTGCCCCAAGTGCCCTCCCCTGCCAGCCATCTTATCACAACATGGGGGTGGCCATCTTGTGATGATGTGGGAGTGGACATCTTGTGATGCAAGGGCATGAGGGTCAATTTGCATATTATTTCTTTATCATATAGGAAGACTTATCAAAAATTAATTGATTCGGGAAAACAATTTGCATGTAAAAGCAAGTTCTGTGTGTGTGTGTGTGTGTGTGTGTGTGTGTTTGTGTGTCGGGCGGGGGCGGGCAGTAATCAAGGTAAATAATAACTGAAACAAAAGCCTGTGTCAGCATGGGATCAATTTCTATTGAATATAGCTCCAATGTTCACCAACACGGCCTCTGAGAAGCTTTCAGGCATGAGCAAAACTAAGATTTACTTGGTGTTGTTTGTTAACCATATAGCATGATCCTAAGGAACTATGAGGGGGAAAAAGCCATACAGCTATGCCTAAATAAATTTGGAAGCTAGAATTAACTGCTATTTTTCCCCCTTAATTTACAACTTAATTTAAGTTAGCATTTGGTATATGAATGAAAGTTGTTTATATCAGGAAGTCTGCTAACATACTATATTTAATTCTAACCGACTTAATTTTTTAACAATATAAATATATCAAGAATGTAACTGCAGTTGGTGCAGTGCTGGTGTAATTGGTAAGATTAATTTGACTTATCTCAACAGAACCTTTGATAATACTGCCTTTGATGATCAAACGGATTTAGAGATTTAATTAAACCTCCAAAAGATATTCGTCTTATATAAGCTAATTGACCAGAGAAAGAAATAGTTATTTAACAATAAATTAATGATTATATTCACCCAATCTGTTGATACCTCTAATAAAGTTCAAATGTCAATAGTGAAAGGAAGTAAAATAATTTACAAATTTAAACATGATTATGAACAAATTTGTGCTAGAATGCTTAGTAAACTGAAACTGTTAAAACTAATACCTCATTTGACAATACAGACTATTTGTATTTTGGTGTTATCCTTTTGCTTTCTCTGTTCTATAAATTGAACAATAAATGATCAATGGCTCAGTTGGTTGGAGTGTCATCCCTTACACCAAAAAGGTTGGGTTGGATTCTTGGTTAGGGCACATACCTAGGTTTCAGGTTGAATCCCCAGTCAGGGTAAGTCAGGGAACCAACCAATTGATGTTTTTCTCTCACAATGATGTTTATCTCTCTCCCCTTCATCTCTTCTAAAATCAATAAAAACATATCCTTAGCTGATTTAAAAAAAAACAAAAAAACAACAAACTTCATGAATGATTTATATTCAAAATTCTGAGCCAAGGGTCAGAGGAGAGTCTATAGGAATAGAATGGATTTATATTTAAGTATCAATGCTTAGAAAAATTGTTATTGTTGTCAAATAAGGACATATTTAAATAAGTAAAAAATAAACAAACTTATGACCCACTCCAAATATAAACATATGCAGCTTTTCAGATAGAATCTCCAAAAGTTATATATCCTATATAATAAAGAGATAATATGGAAATTGACCATCACTCCAATACACAAGATAGCTGATCCCATGTGGTCAAAGATGGCCACCCCATGTGGACACAAGATGGCACCACAAGATGGCCGGCAGGGGAGGGCAGTTGTGGGAGATCAGGCCAGCAGGGGAGGACAGTTGGGAGGAATCAGGCCTGCAGGGGAGGGCAGTTAGGAGCGACCAGGCCTGAAGGGGAGGGCAGTTCAGGGGGGACCAGGCCTGCAGGGGATGGCAGTTAGGGGAAATCAGCCCAACAGTGGAGGGTAGTTAGGTGGGACCAGGCCTGCAGGGGAGGGCAGTTGGGGGTGACTGGGCCAGGAGAGGAGGGAAGTTAGGGGGGACCAAGGGGAAGGAAGTTAGGGGGCATCAGGCTGGCAAGGGAGGGCAGTTAGGGGTGACTGAGCCAGGAGGGGAGCAGTTAGGTGTAGATCAGGCTGGCAGGTGAGTGGTTTGGTGGTGATCAGGCTGGCAGGCAGAAGTGGTTAGGGATAATCAGACAGGCAGACTGGCGAATGGTTGGGAGCCAGAAGTCTTGGATTGTGAGAGGGATGTCCCAGATAGGAGAGGGTACAGATTGGGCTGAGGGATACACACACACCCATGCACAAATTTCATGCACCGGGCCTCTAAAAAAATTATATATATATATATATATATACACACACACACACACACACATACTAGAGGCCCGGTGCACAAAAATTTGTGCACCTGGGGGGAAGGGGGGGTCCCTCAGCCTGGCCTGTGCCCTCTCCCAGTCTGGGACCCCTCAGGAGATAACGACCTGCTGGCTTAGGCCTGCTCCCAGGTGGCAGAGGGCAGGTCCAATCCCTAGGTGCAGCCCCTGGTCAGGCTCAGAGCAGGGCCGATTGGGGAGTTGGGGCACCACACCCTGTCATGTACAGAGCAGGGCGGATTGGGAGGTTGCGATGCCACCTCCAGTCACGCTCAGGGTAGGGCCAATTGGGGGGTTCGGGCACCGCCTCCTGTCACACTCAAGGCAGGGTCGATGGGGAGGTTGCGGCGCCACCCCCTGTCATGCACAGAGCAAGGCCAATCCAGGGATTGGGGCACTGCCCCCTGTCAAGCACAGAGCAGGGCCCATCAGGGGGTTGAGGAGCTCCCCCTTGTCACTCACAGAGGAGGGCCGATAGGGGAGTTGGGGCACTGCCCCCTGTCACGCACAGAGCAGGGCGGATCAGGGGGTTGGGGCGCTGCCCTCTATCACCCACAGAGCAGGGCTGATTAGGGGGTTGGGACGCCATCACACTCAGGGCAGGGCCGATGGAGAGGTTATGGCTCTACCCTGTCACACATAGAGCAGGGCCAGTGGGGGGGTGGGGGGTGGGGCGCCTCACCCTGTCACACACAGAGCAGGGCCAATCAGGGGGTTGGGGTGCCGCACCCTGTCACACACAGAGCCGCAGGGCGATCAGAGGTTGGGAAGCTCCCCCGTATCAGGCAATGAGCAGGGCTGATCAGGAGGTTGGGGCGCCTTCCCCTGTCACGAACAGACCAGGGTGGATAGGGAGGTTGTGGCCCCAACCCCTGTCACACACAGAGCCGCAGGGCGATCAAGGGGTTTGGGCGCTGCCCCCTGTCATGCTGATCCCGGTGCGGTGCTAGGAGGCCTCGCGGCTCCGCTGATCCTGGTCCTGGGAGGCATATTACCCTTTTACTATATAGGGTAGAGGCCTGGTGCACAGGTGGGGGCTGGCTGGTTTGCCCTGAAGGGTGTCCTGAATCAGGGTGGGGGTCCCCACTGGGGTGCCTGGCTAGCCTGGGTGAGGGGATGATGGCTGTTTGCAGCTGGTCACACACCCTTCAGGGTGGGGGTCCCCACTGGTGTGCCTGGCCAGTCTGGGTGAGGGGCTGAGGCCTGTTTTCAGGCTGACGGGTGACGGAAGCTCCCAACCACTCCTGTTTTTTCTTTTTTGTTGTTAATTCTGGGCCAGCTTAAGCTCTGAGGCTCCAGCTCTTAGGCTTCCGCTGCTGAAAGTAGGTAATCGAAACAATGTATAAACTCCAGCTCTGACTCCAGCTCGGAGATCCCAGCTCGCTGAAAGCTGGTTTCTGGGGTTTATTTTTAGCTTCTGTATTTGTTAAAATGTCTCAAACTGCAGGCTCAGAGGACTGCAAGGCAGGCGGGGAACATTGGAGTCCTCTGTCACTGAAGCAAGCAAGCCTCATGTTAGTTTCAAGCTGCCTGGCTGCCGGCTGCCATCTTGGCTGACAGTTAATTTGCATATCTCCCTGATTAGCCAATGGGAAGGGTAGCGGTCGTACGCCAATTACCATGTTTCTCTTTTATTAGATTAGATATATATTAGAGGCCTGTTGCATGAAGGGATTCGTGCAATAGGCCTTCCCTTCCCCTTGCTGCCGGCACCAGTTTTCCTCAGGCACCTGGGACCCAGGCCTTCGCTCCTCCGGCTGGAACCTTCAGTTTTTACTGCTCTGGTCAGAGCCTTCAGTCTTCACTCCGCCACTTCACGCCTTTGTATGCAAATTAACTGCCATATTTGTTGAGTTAATTTGCATACTCTCCCGATTGTCTGGTGAGTGTAGTGGAGGGACAGTCAATTTACATGTTTGTCTATTATTATGTAATATATATATATATATATATATATATATATATATATATATATATATACACACATATATATATATATATATAATTTCTCTTTAGATAAGAGAAACAATCATATAACAGTACATGGAATAGAGACAAAGCTTAAACTGAGACCATTAAGAAATGATCTTTGGTATTCTCCTTCAAACATACGTTTTAATAATACAGTAAAACATTTGAAGTTTTAGATGTTTATTTGTTTTGTTTGCATGTGTACTAATATATATGTGTATTTTATATGTGTGTGTATGTATTTATATTTGGAGGAAATATATATATATATGTATATATATGTATATACAGCCATATATATATGTATGTATATATGTATATATATGTGTGTGTGTATATATATATATATATATATATATATATATACAGCCATTATATTGCAAATGATCAGATTTTGCTATCCAGTATTGTAGTTATTACCCACATGTGGCTAATTAACTTTATGTTAATTTATATTAAATATAAAGTAAATAATATTTAATTCTGCACTTCCACCAGTCACATGTGAAGTGTTCAATAGCCACATGTGGCTAGTGGTTACATTCAGTCGATATAAGTGATTTACAGAGGGAGTGAAAAAAGTATATTGATCTCTGGGGATGCTTACAAGTCTTTTTATTGAATCTTGGCCAAGATAAGATCAGTTGAATTTGTTATTTGTTGGCTAAGGACTGAAATGCCTCTTGTGACCCCCATGTTAGAATAGGCAGTTAGATAGATATGAGCAGAACAGGGACAGGACGACGATCATGCATGAATAAAACAGAGTGGCAGGGAGTTAAAAACAATCATCACAGTGAGAAAAAAACAGGGAGAAAGAAATGTAGTTAAAATGACTCCCAGAACCAAAAGGGCAGATCTTACAAGACACCTGCAGGCAAACAAAATTCTAGAAAGCCCAGCAGGTAAGAGGAATGGTACAAAATGATTAAGACTAAACATGAGCCCAGGCTAAGTGGATAGAGTGTTGGCCAACAAATTGAAGGGTACCAGGTTTGCTACTGGTCAAGGGTGTGTACCTAGGTTGCAGTCTCCATTCCAGACCCTGGTTGAGACACATGTGGGAAGCAAAAAATTGATGCATGTTTCTCACACTGATGTTTCTCTCTCTCTGTCTGTCCCCATTCGAAGTACTTGAACCTCCCGGTAGCTCACGATCTGAACCTCCCTCAGATGTACTTTCACTTATAATAAAACCCTGTCACTTACTGCCATTGGTCTCTGTCTCGCCTGTTGTATTATTTCCTCCAAGAGGCAAGACTCTAATCTTGCTGATCCCCAGCGCTGCTGATACCCAGACACTTTTTTCTTTGTTTTTTCTAAGATTTTTTAACTGGCATAATTTATTTATCAAGTTGTTCTGATTAAGTACCAGAGGAGTAGAAAACCTTGCCTGAAACTTATAACTTACTAGTGGCCTGGTACATGGGTTCATGCACATTGAAAGGAAATTATTTAGAGTAAGTATTTTAATATCGCTATTTGCCCTTTCTCTATAATACAAGTGTCAGAAATGAAAAAAAATTAGTAAAATGTATATGACAATAATATATAAATTGATTAATAAATAAACAATAACAACATGATATAACAACAATAAAGACATGATATAAAAACAACAAAAACATGATATAAAAACAACAGTGATGCAAACAATGACTGATGAAGTGATTAAACTTATTCTAATATCTCCCTGTATACCACATTAAGAGTAAAAACACTTTCAGAGTGCTTGACCAATTTCCATTCTGATGAAATATTTACAACTTTAACTTCAATGTCACCTGCTTTTTGAACTCGAGAGAAAGAAACATTTAAATGACCATGTCCAAAAACGGGTTCAGGTAGGAATATCCCTACTCTGTCTTGAGTTTGTCCTTGTGATTTATTAATGGTCTTCAGACATATTCTGTTGATGGCACCACATTTTTTCAGCTTCAGAATGTCAACAAAAACAAACAAATTCATGATTGACAATGACAGATTGAGACATACGCATGCAATTGGTGCCAGCAAGAGCTTTATATGTATCGTGCATGCTCAAGTCAATGTTTATTTTTAAATTGAAAGTGTACATCATATGTACCAGCTGGTTAGTTAGTCAGATGATCAGATAGTAGGACAGTCAGTCACTTAGCCTTTTATATATATACTAGAGGCCCAGTGCACGAATTCGTGCATGGATGGGGTCCCTCAGCCTGGCCTGTGCCCTCTTGCAATCTGGAACCCCTCAGAGGATGTCAGAAAGTCAGTTTTGGCCCAATCCCCACAGGCTAGGTCAAAGGACCCCACCATTCACCGGGCCTCTAGTATGCATATAAGATCTTTGGTTAATCTCTTCCTGCTCTCCCACCTCACCCTTCGTTCTGAGATTCATCAGTATGTTCGATGTTATCATCCCTGTGGTTGCCACTCCTACATTGAGTGTCTTCCCCTGTTGGTCAGTGGATGTCATAGCTACTAATCGACAGTTGGACTGTCGGACTGTCACTTAGGCATATATATATATATATATGCTAGAGGCCCGGTGCACAAAAATTTGTGCACTCGGGGGGAGAGGGGGTCCCTCAGCCTGCCCTGTGCCCTCTCGAAGCCTGGGACCCCTCGGGAGATAATGACCTGCTGGATTAGGCCTGCTCCCGTGTGGCAGAGGGCAGGCCCAATCCCTAGGTGCAGCCCCTGGTCGGGCTCAGAGCAGGGCCGATTGGGGAGTTGGGGCACCACCCCCTGTCATGCACAGAGCAGGGTGGACTGGGAGGTTGCGATGCCACCCTCAGTCACACTCAGGGTAGGGCCAATTGGTGGTTTGGGGCACCACCGCTTTCACACTCAAGGCAGGGTCAATGGGGAGGTTGCAGCGCCACCCCCTGTCATGCACAGAGCAGGGCCAATCAGGGTTCGGGCACTGACCCCTGTCACTCACAGAGTAAGGCCGATAGGGGAGTTGGGGCACCGCCCCCTGTCACACACAGAGTAGGGCGGATCAGGGAGTTGGGGGCGCAGCACCCTGTCACACTCAGGGCAGGGCCGATGGGGAGGTTATGGCTCTACCCTGTCACACACAGAGCAGGGCCTGTGGGGGGGGGGTGGTTGGGGGTGCCACCCTCTATCACCCACAGAGCAGGGCTGATCAGGGGGTTGGGGCGCTGCACCCTGTCACACACAGAGCCGCAGGGCGATCAGGGGGTTGGGGAGCTCCCCCTATCAGGCACAGAGCAGGGCTGATCAGGGGGTTTGGGCGCCTTCCCCTGTCACGAACAGAGCAGGGCGGATAGGGAGGTTGTGGCCCCGCCCCCTGTCACACACAGAGCCACAGGGCGATCAGGGGATTTGGCCGCCGCCCCCTGTCATGCTGATCCCGGTGCTGGGAGGCATATTACCCTTTTACTATATAGAATAGAGGCCTGGTGCACGGGTGGGGGCTGGCTGGTTTGCCCTGAAGGGTGTCCTAGATCAGGGTGGGGGTCCTGCTTGGCTGCCTGGCCTGCCTGGGTGAGGGGCTGAGTGCTGTTTTCAGTCTGGCGGGTGACTGAACCTCCCAACTGCTCCTTTTTTTCTTTTTTTTTTTATTCTTGGCCAGCTTTAGCTCTGAGTCTTGGCTCCAGGTATCTGGTTTGTTTGGGTTCTATAATCAAAACACTGTTTCATCTCCAGCTCTGAGATCCTGGCTGGCTGAAAGCAGGTTTCTGGGGTTTTGTTTAGCTTCTATATTTGTAACAATGTTTCAAACTGCAAGCTCAGAGGCCGGCAGAGGCAGGTGGGGAACATTGGAGTCCTCCGTCACTGAAGTAAGCAAGCCTCCTGTTCGCTTCAAGCTGCCTAGCTGCCGGCCGCCATCTTGGCTGGCAGTTAATTTTCATATCGCCCTGATTAGCCAATGGGAAAGGTAGTGGAGGTACGGCTAATTACCATGTTTCTCTTTTATTAGATAGGATATATGCTAGTGGTGGCCAGGTGGATGAAATTTGTGCACATGAGGAGGGGGTTGCCTCAGCCCTGATCCCCCTAACTGCTCTCCCCTGCCAGCCTGATTGTCCTAACTGCTTTCTCCTGCTAGCCTTTTCGCCCCTAACTGCCTCTGCCTCGGCCCCATAGCCATGGCTTTGTCTGAAAAGATGTCCAGAAAGTTGTTTGGAAGTTGTTCAGTCTAATTAGCATATTACCCTTTTATTTTATTTATATATATATATATATATATATATATATATATATATATAGAGAGAGAGAGAGAGAGAGAGAGAGAGAGAGAGAGAGAGAGAGAGAGAGCAATAGACCATAGCAGGGCAGGTGTTTAGAATTTAAGCTAATAGAACATTTTGGAGATACATATTTTTTATTACTTAAAGTTACAGGCTCCTGGTAATCATTAAAAGCAGAGCAAGTTCTCCTCGGTTTTATTAGTGAGCTTAATTCTTTAAGACACTGCATCGTATTGCCTGAATCCATGTTGGACTGCATCCACTGCACAATCCATGCATGCCAAGGTGCTTTAGCCATACCAGCCTAGATCAACTAATTGGCTTAAGTCCTATCTGACTTCTAGATGCATGAGTAGGTTTTGCAGTAAGCAGGCACACCCAGCTCAATCATATCTGTGGGAATAACTGATGGAAGATTTAATTTACTATGATTTAGGTGGTGTGTTATGTAGCAAAAACTAACATATATATATATACACAGTAAGCAATAGAGGACTTAATTTGGGGGCATTGTTTTTTTTGTTTAAATTATTATGGTGATTATATCTCAACCACAGGTACATAAGAATCTAAAATTCTGGGGGAAACTATTACTGACAAGTTGAAACCACCATTTTATATGGGATGATTGGATAAGATCAAAGGTAAGATTTTGACACAAACATTAATGTAGAGAAATATAGAGAGGAAAAGGAATTTACATGAATAAAGAGATGAAATAGAGCAATAAATAAAAATGTTGCCCTAACCGGTTTGGCTCAGTGGATACAGAGTCAGCCTGCGGACTCAAGGGTCCTGGGTTCGATTCCGGTCTAGGGCATGTACCTTGGTTGCGGGCACATCCCCAGTGGGGAGTGTGCAGAAGGCAGCTGATCGATGTATCTCTCTCTTCAATGTTTCTAACTCTCTATCCCTCTCCCTTCCTCTCTGTAAAAAAAATTAATGAAATAAGCCAGTCAATGAAGGAAAAATACCACATGATCTCACTCATTTCTGGATCATAAAGACCATTATAAACTTATGAACAAAAATAGATACATAGGCAGAGCTGCCTCAAACAGACTGTCAAACTACAGCAGGAAGGCCGGGGAGGGTGGGAGGGCAGAGGGCGGTGGGTAAGAGATCAACTGAAGGACTTGTTTGCATGCATATAAGCATAACCAATGGACATAAGACACTGGGGGGTAGGGGAGGCTAGGGGATTGTCAAGGGCGGGGGGGGAGAAAAAGGAGACATATGTAATACTCTTTGTAATATTTTAAGCAATAATATATATATATATATATATATACATATATATATATATATATATATATTTTAAATGTTATACAAAGCATCAAATGAGTAAAAAAAAAAAAACAGAGCCTCATTTAGAATTTATCTGACAACCTCATGTAGAACTTAGAACTTACCAGGTCATAATATGAAAGCTTTAATTTCTATAATAGCATTTTTAAAGGTAATGGCTCTATTTTGTTTTTTCACATATACACCTCTTTCTCCTAGAATTTTTTATTTTCTATTTTTATTGCTTTTTAGAGAGAGAGGAAGGGAATGGGAGAAAGAAAGAAAAAGATGTATGTGAGAGAGGAACACCTATCAGCTGCCTCCTGCACGCCCTGCAATGCGGAACCTGCAACCAGGACTAGGAATTGAACCAGCAACCTTTTGGTGCACTGGAGGTGCCCAACAAACTATGCCACACCAGCCAGGGCTCAAGTAGAATTTTGAATATTCATGAAAAATATAAATTTATGATATATAGTAAGTAATCAGTATACAGTAATTTAATGAGTGCTTACATATATACATAAGTTAAATAGATAAAAAAGTGAATAAAAGCTTGTCTGTATAAGAAATTCATTGGATTTAAGAGATAGTAACTATTAAAAAGATCTCACTCATATATGGACTTTAATGAATAAAATAAACTGATGAACAAAATAGATTCAGAGACATAGAAGCATGAACAGACTGATGAATTTCAGAGGGAAGGCAGGGGTGGGAGAGATTAACCAGATAATTTATAAGAATACTAGAGGCCCAGTGCACGAAATTCATGCACTGGTAGGGTCCCTAGCACCTGCCAACTGAGGTCTGCTAGCTGCCTGCTGGGTAGTCCCTCCCTTTCCCTGGCCAGTCCCGCCCCATGGTTGAACTCCCAGATAACTCCCATTCTAGGGGACAATTTGCATACTATAATTTTATTATATAGGATATGTATAGCCCATGGACACAGACAATATTGTGGTGAAGGCCTGGAATGGGCAGGTGCAGGGTGGAGGGGGTTCAATGGGAAAAAAAAAACATACACAGAAAAACAAAGGGGATATCTGTAATACTTGCAACAATAAAGACACATTTTTAAAAAAAAAAACACCATTTATTAAGAAACTAGAGGCCTGGTGCACGAAATCCATGCACTGGTAAGGTCCTTAGGCTTGGCCAGTGATCAGGGCCAATCAGGGCCTTCTGGGTGCTGGCCAGGGCCTTTCTTTGTTCCGTATCACCCCCTGGTGGTCAGTGCATGTCATAGCAAACAATCAAACTGGTTTCCTAGTCAAACTCCTGAGGGGACAATTTGCATATTAGGCTTTTATATGTATAGATTAAGTTAAAATTTCTTTTGGTTATGTTGTTATTCTCATATTTTAGTTGAATAGCATATAATTATGCTGACTCTACACAAAAACAAATTTTAGTGAGATGAAATTAGTGTAAAATTTAGAAGAAAATAAATGCCTCTTATTACAGATAACTAGATAAAATTGTCAAATTTTTTAAAACACATAAACTTATATTGATATTATAGCTTATATCATAGATCATTCCAACATTATTTTATTTTAATTTATCATTTAAATTCTCTTGGATAGCATTCAAGATATTAATCAGATTACCTGCACCAGTTTACAAATTGCTGATAATTTACAATCCATTTTCTTTAAAGGATTAGAAGCAAACTTGTCTAAATACACATTTATTATAGCAATATTAAAATAAATTCAGATTTTTTTTCCTATTTGTAAAAATAGATTATAGATAAACATGGGAGTGATATTTATTTTCTCATATGATACTTCATATAATTCTCTTGTACAGTTTTTCTCAAGTATACTTATGAATATTTTATTAGATGGTAATAAAGATGGTTTCATTTTTGTTCTTAGTGTATGTTCTTAGTGTATTAATACCTCCATTGAATCTTTCAACACATAGTGGATTTCATAAGGAAAAGAATCATAAAAGATAATTGAATTGGAGAGTTAAGTTCTATTAATAATATAAATAAAGTGTCTAAAACACTTCCTAGGGAAAATAAAAATATTTTGTCTTATATATGCAAAACTCTAATATTAATGAGAGGGTTAACTTGAAACGCAGGCAGATAGGGCAGGGGTACACTGGAAAACATAGGCAGGGGAAGACACAGCAGTTTGAGCAGCCTAACCACAGGAACCAACCAAGAAGAAATAATAAAATGTTTCAGGACTCAAAGTGGGGGGCAGGGGAAAACTAGGGAGGGCCTGCAGCAACAAGGTGTACAAATGCATAGGAGCAGAGAAAGCTCAGCATAGGAACAGAGAAAGAACACATAGAAACAGGGAAAGCTCAGGTCTGTTGCTGGGCAAGACAATTGAGGGAATCAGAAAGGTGAGGACACAGGTAGACACAGAGTAGGCTTGTAGCAAATATATACCCCTGGACCACAAGGCTCAAGGGGAGCAGCCCATTATTGCTCCCCGCTCCCCGTGAGGGGAGTCTGAATCTGCTTGTAATAAATTTTCCACCCTTTGGCTTAAATCTTTTGGTCCGTGGAGCTCATTCTTCCATGCCTCTAGACAGGACCCAGGAAAAACACCTGGGCTCACCATTCAGGTCATCACTAAGTATTTTATATGAATTAAATCAATTTTGCTTAACAACAACAACAACAAAACATGAAATAGGTACTCATAGCCCAATTTTACAAATACTAAATTCTTGTTTACCCCAAAATTTAATCTTTTCACTGCATCATGATGAAAGGTCATAGAGTTTATGTATCATAAAGCAGAAATGATAACTACATGTCTTGATGTGCATTTTACTGCCTTCTCCTGTAAAAGGTTAAAGTAAATCAATAAAGCAACTGAAAAGATTATGTAAAATGTACTGGAAATAAAAAATGACTCAGGTTGAGTGAACGACATAATGCACTGAGAACCTAATTCCTTATCTAAAAGACTGTATCATCTTTTACTCTTTGACTATATTATTTACATTTTAATATCACAAACAAAACTAAAATAAATATGTAATTGAAAAAACAAGGCATATGTCAGTTTTTTCCATTATAGAAAATGAAATTTAATGTGTTTATTTTAGCCAGACTGGAGGTTTTAAAGTATAAATGACAAAATCAAGAGGAGACCTAAAGAAACAGGTTATAGAGCAGCGGTTCTCAACCTGTGGGTTGCGACCCCTTTGGGGGTCGAACGACCCTTTCACAGGGGGCGCCTAAGACCATCAGAAAACACATATATAATTACATATTGTTTTTGTGATTAATCACTATGCTTTATGTTCAATTTGTAACAATGAAATTGGGGGTCACCACAACATAGGAACTGTATTAAAGGGTGGCGGCACTAGGAAGGTTGAGAACCACTGTTATAGAGCAACTTTCCAAGAAAAATTTCCAAGGAATACTATTGGAATTGTGCCACAGAGGGAGACATTTCTCACCTTCAATTATGCTTTTAAAAATCCTCACTAATGTTTTTATTGATTTTAAAGAGAAAGGAATGGGGGGGGAGGGAGGGAGAGAGAGAGAGAGAGAGAGAGAGAGAGAGAGAGAGAGAGAGAGAGAGAGAGAGATGAGAAAGAAACATTAATAGGTTGCCTCCTGTTCTGTAGGCACCCAACTGGGAGTTGAACCCTCAACCTAGGTATGTGCCCTGACTGAGAATTGAGCCCTCAGCCTTTTGGTGTATGGGCGATGATGCTCTAACCAACTGAACCACCTAGTCAGGGCTCACCTGTTATTTTTTTCAGTCTTCATAACAAGTTTACTGAAATATTATTCACAGACTATAACATTCACATATTAAAGGGTAAAGCTAATTTTTAAAATAACTTTATAAAGTTAAAAACCATCACCAAAATCTTAGAATATTTTAATTGCCCCCAAAAGAAAGTCTACCCATTAGCAATCATTCCCTATATACCCATCTCCTCAAACCTCAGCCACAGGCAACTGTTAATCTACTTTCTTTATCTTAGATTTATATATTCAGGACATTTTATATAAATGAAGTGATACAATATGTGGTATTTTTTGACTGGCTTCTTTTATTCAACATAATGATTTTAAAGTCTATTTATGTTATAACATAGATATCTCCATTGTCATATTTTAATTCAGAAAAAATATTTAATTGCATAGAACATTTGGTTTTATTCATTCCTCAGTTGATGGAAAATGGGATGCTTCTACATTTTGGCTATTATTACTAACTAGAGGCCCGGTGCATGAAATTTGTGCATGGGGGCAGGGGGGAGTACCCTCAGCCCAGCCTGCACCCTCTCCAATCTGGGATCCTTGGGGGATGTCTGATTGCCAGTTTAGCCTAAGCCGGCAGTCGGATATCCCTCTCACAATCCTGGACTGCTGGCTCCTCATTGTTTACCTGCCTGCCTGCCTGGTCACCTGTAACTGCCTCCCATGCCAGCCTGGTTTCCCCTTACTGCCCCCCCCCCTGCCAGCCTAATCACCCCCAACTGCCTCCTGCCCTCCTGGTCACCTCTTACTGACCCCCCTGCTGGCTGGGCCACCCCCAACAGCCCCTCCTGCCAGCCTGGTTGCCCTCCTGCTGGCCTGATCACCACACGCAGCCTGTTTGTTCAGTCATTTGGTCGTCCCTCACTAACCCCCCTACTGGCCTGGTCGCCCCATGCAGCCTGCTTGTTCAGTCGTTTGGTCATCCCTCACTAACCCCTCTGCTGGCCTGGTCACCACACGCAGCCTGCTTGTTCAGTCGTTTGTTGCCCCTCACTAACCCCCCTGCTGACCTGGTCAGCCCATGCAGACTGCTTGTTCAGTCATTTGGTCGTCCCTCACTAACCCCCTGCTGGCTTGGTCGTAGGCAGCCATCTAGTGAGGGTGTGATGGTCAATTTGCATATTATCTCTTTATTATATGGGATACTGCTATGAATATTGGCATACACATTTTTGCATCTATATATACTTTTAACTTTTAATACTCTTGGTATGTATCTCAGAGTTGAATGGCTGAATCATATGCTAATTTATGTTTATCTTTTGGAGGGATGATCAAACTGTTTTGCAAAGAAGTTACATTCTTTTCTATCCCACCAACAGAGTAAGAGGGATCAAATCTCTCTACATTTTTGCTGAGATTTTTTATGGTCTGTCTTTTTTATGTTGGCCATCCCAATAGGTGAGAAGTGATATTTCATTTTGTCATAGATTTTCATTTCCCAGATTGCTAAATGATGAGCACTTGTCTTGTGCTTATTGGCCATTTGTACATTATCTTAAGAGAAATGGCTATTCAAATTCTTTGACCATTTCTTTAACTGGGTTATTTCTTTTTATTTTAGAACTAGAGGCCCAGTGTACAAAATTTGTACACTGGATGGGTGGGGGCTCCCTCAGTCAGGCCTGCACAGTCTGGGACCCCTCCTTCCTTACTGCCCGTCTATAGCGGAGGTGGGAGAGGCTCCTGACACTGCTGCTTCACTCGCCAGCCGTGAGCCCGGCTTCCAGCTGAGCGGCACTCCCCTTGTGGAAGCACACTGACCACCAGGGGGCAGCTCCTTCACTGAACATCTGCCCCCTGGTGGTCAGTGTGGGTCATAGGGACCCGTTGTTCTGTAGGTCTTTCTGCCATCAGGTTGATTTGCATATTAAGGTTTTATTATATAGGATTGTGGGAGCCATTTATATATTGTGGATATTAGTTCTTATCAGATACAAAATTAGAAACTATTTTCTCACATTCACTGGGTTCCATTAACATTCTGTCTTTGTTGTTTTTTTTCTGTTGTTATATTTTTGCTAATCCTCACATGAGGATATTTTTTCCATTGGTTTTCCAAGAAGGTGGAAGGAAGGGAGGGGAGAAAGAGAGAGAGAGAGAGAGAGAGAGAGAGAGAGAGAGAGAGAGAGAGAGAGAGAGAGAGAGAGAGATAAGAGAGGCACATTGACTGGTAGCCTCCCCAATACCTCCTGACAAACCAGGAAGTAAACCCCCAATCCATGTACATGCCCCTGACTGGGAATCAAACCCAAGACCCTTTGATGTGCAGGCTGACACTTTAACCACTAAGCAACACCAGCCAAGGGTCTGTTCACATTACTGATGATGACCTTTAAAGTAAATATTTTTAAAAAATATTTTGGTGAAGCCCACTTTATGTAGTTTTTGTAGGTTTTCTTCTGTTGAAATGCCTGTTGTTGTTTTTTAATACTCACCTGAGGATATTTTTTCATTAATTATTTTATTTATTTATTTATTTATTTATTTATTTATTTATTTATTTAGAGAGAGTAGGAGAGGGAAAGACAAAGAGATACATCAATGTGAGAGAAACACATCGATTGATTGCCTCCTGCACATGTTCCAACCAGGACCTGGGCCAGGGTGGAGCCTGCAAACAAAGTACATGACCTTGATGGGAATTGACCTGGGATCCTTCAGTCTGCAGGCTGATACTGACACAAACTGGCCAGGGCATCTGTTGCTATGGTTTTGTGATATAACCAAGAAACCTTTGTCTGTTCCAAAGCCATAATGAGTTGCACCTATTTTTTTTCTAAGAAATTTATACTTTTGTCTTTTACATTTAGAGATATGTTTGTTTTGTGTTACTTTTTATATGTATAAGTATAATGGTATAAGTATGAGATAGAAGACCAGGTTCATACATTTGCAAAAAAATATTCCCCTTACCATTTTTTTTGATTAATTAAATCTTTATTGTTCAGATTATTACAGTTGTTCCTCTTCCCCCCGCCCCCATAACTCCCCTCCACCCAGTTCCCACCCCACCCTCCTCTCTCACCCACTGTCCTCATCCATAGGTGCACGACTTTTGTCAAGTCTCTTCCTGCATCACCCTCACCCCTTACTCCCCCAAGAATAGTCAGTCCACTCCTCTTCTATGCCCCTGATTCTATTATAATCACCAGTTCATTCTGTTCATCAGATTATTCACTTCATTTTCAGATTCACTTGTTGATAGATGTGTATTTGTTGTTCATAATTTGTATCTTTACCATTTTCTTCTTCTTCCTCTTCTTAAAGTATACCTTTCAGCATTTCATATAATACTGGTTTGGTGGTGATGAACTCCTTTAGCTTTTTCTTATCTGTGAAGCTCTTTATCTGACCTTCAATTCTGAATGATAGCTTTGCTGGATAAAGTAATCTTGGTTGTAGGTTCTAGTCATTCATCAGTTTGAATATTTCTTGCCATTCCCTTCTGGCCTGCAAAGTTTCTGTTGAGAAATCAGCTGACAGTCGTATGGGTACTCCCTTGTAGGTAATGGACTTTTTTTCTCTTGCTGCTTTTAAGATTCTCTCTTTGTCTTTTGCTCTTTGCATTTTAATTATGATGTGTCTTGGTGTGGTCCTCTTTGGATTCCTTTTGTTTGGGGTTCTCTGCGCTTCCTGGACTTGTAAGTCTATTTCTTTCATCAGGTAGGGGAAGTTTTCTGTCATTATTTCTTCAAATAGGTTTTCAATATCTTGCTCTCTCTCTTCTTCTGGCACCCCTATAATTCGGATGTTGGTACACTTGAAGCTGTCCCAGAGGCTCCTTACACTATCTTCGTATTTTTTGATTCTTTTTTCATTTTGCTTTTCTGGTTGGGTGTTTTTTGCTTCTTCGTATTTCAAATCTTTGACTTGATTCTTGTGACCCTCTGGTCTGCTGTTGGGAGTCTGTATAATATTCTTTATTTCAGTCAGTGTATGCTTAATTTCTAGTTGGTCCTTTATCACAACATCGAGGGTCTCATTAGATTTCTTGAAGATCTCACTACACTTATCGGTGGTCTCACCAGTCTTTTCAAGGGCCTTATTAAGTTTATCAGCGGCTTCTAGACAGTTCTTTAAAGACGTAAAAAGTGTGGTTTTGAACTCTATATCCAACAGTTTGATTTCCTCCAATTCTGTTGTTTGTTTCCTGTTTCTTTGTCTCGGCATTTTTTATGCTTCGCTGTGTCGATAGAGTGCCTTTCTGTGCCAAGTGTCCCAATTACCTGAGGTAGACACTCTTGGTGCACCCCCTTGTGGGCTTTGTGCACAGTCTTGTTGTAATTAAGCCTTGATTGTTGTAGTTATCACTGTGAGGAATTGACCTCCAGGCCAATTGGCTGTGAGAATCAGCTGTGTCTGCAGTGGGATAACTGTGCTGGAGACACACCTCTGGGGCTAGACTTGCTTCGATGGGGCTTTGGTGCTCACTGAGTCTGCCCCCTGAGTGTGTCCTTTATGGTTCCACAGAGCTTCAAACTGGATGGTCCCACTCTGACCTCTGGGCTTCCTGGCTCCTGGATCTCTAGGGAGGTGCTAATCTAGCCTTTGCCTGAGGCTATCCAGCAAAAGTCTCCCTGCAGGGCTTGGGCGGGGAGGGTCTCATGGGATCAATAGGGTGGGGCTAGCAATTATGGCTGCTCTTGGTCTTGCCCTCAGAGGCTCTGCTTCTCAGTTTCCCAGTAATCGCTGCAAGCCCCACGGAGAGAAAGCTGCCCTAGGGTTCTGAGCGATGCCAGACAGTCCTGCTTCTCCCAGATGAGTCTGGGTCCCTAGAGACTCACCTGGAACTGGAGCTCAGATCCTGAGACTCCCTCCTGATTGTAAACGACAACCGTGCCCTCAGCTGCCAGCCCGGTCCACATGCACTCCGCACCTTAGTATTTTACTTTAGCACTGTGCCTCCTCTGAGTCTCGGTATGCTTTCCTCTTTCCTTCTAGTTGTAGAACTTCCACTCAGCCAGCCTTCCTGTGGTTCTGGATGATGTACGTTCCATCTTTTAGTTGTATTTTTGAAGTGGTTGTTCGAGGCAGCAAACTCCAGTGTTTACCTATGCTGCCATCTTGGTTTCTCTCCCATTACCATTTCTTGAAAATACTTTATTTATCCTTGAATTGTCTCTGCACCCTTGTTGAAATCAATTTATGATAAATGTAAGGTGTTTTTCCTAACAGTGAAATCTATTCCACTGACAAGTTGATTTTTATGGCAGTACCACACTTTCTTAAATACTGTAACTTTGTAATGATTAAAATAAAGAAGTTTGAGTCTTTAAACTTTCTTAT
The DNA here is from genome assembly GCF_963259705.1 of Myotis daubentonii. Lineage (NCBI taxonomy): Eukaryota > Metazoa > Chordata > Mammalia > Chiroptera > Vespertilionidae > Myotis > Myotis daubentonii. Next base: position 167,764,324 of record NC_081841.1, read on the forward strand.
TTTTCAAAATTGTTACGACTCTTATAAATATATTGTCAATTTCTAAAAGAAACCAGGTAGTATTTTATAGGAGTTATGTTGAATCTGTTGCTCAGTTTGGGTGTATTGCCATTTTAAATGTTCTGTCTTTTGATACATAAATGTGGATTAATTTACATTTATTAAGGACTTTTTAAAATTCTTTCAACAATTTTATTTTATAGATTATGTATTGTATTCCTTTATATATATTTATTCTCAGATATTATTTAATTTTTGATGCCATTAGTCAATACCTTTTACACTATTAGAAACCTCTGTTTTTAGAACTGTACTAACTACATACCATTAAGAAGTTGGATAAGAATGAAACTGCCATCATAAAAAGACAAAAACAAAAACAAAAACAAAACACGACTATTGTGCCCTCGCCAGTGTTGCTCAATGGTTAGAGTATCATGCCTGCACACCAAAGAGTCAGAGATTCGTTTCCTGGCCAAGGTCATGCACCTGGGTTCTGGGTTGCAGGTTCAATCCCTGGCCCAAGTTGGGACCTGTGGAGGAGGCAACCAATGGATGTTTCTCTTCCACATTGATCCTTCCTCTCTCTCTCCCTCCCTCCCTACCTCCTTTTCACTCTCTCTAAAAATCAATGGAAAAAAAGAAATACCCTTGGATTAGGATTAACACAAACAAACAAAACAAAAAACAAACAACTTTTTTGAGTGACTTCTAGAAGATACTGTAGGAGAAAACATAGATGACATTGGGCATGCTCATGGCTTTTTAGACACAACACCAAAGGCAAATTCCATGAAAGAAATAATTGATGAGACAGATTCCTTAAAATTATAAACTTCTGCTCCATAAAAAGGAAGATCTAGAGAATGAAAAGACTAGTCACCGAATGGGAGAACTTGTTTGCAAAATACACATTTGATAAAGGACTATTTTCTAAAATAGGCAAAGAAATCTTAAAAATAAAAATAAAAATAAAAAATAACCTGGTTTTAAAAAAATGGGCGAAAGACCTTAACAGACATCTCTCTGCATATACACAGAGAGCAAGTAAACCTAATGAAAACATGCTCCACATCATATGTCATCAGGGAAATGCATGTTAAAATAGCAATGAAATAACCATTATACACTTTTTGAAATGGCAAAAATCCAGAACTTCAACAACAGCATATTCTGGCAAATATGTGGTGTTACAGGAACTCTCATTCAATACTAGCAGGAATACATGAAGGTAGAGACATTTTGGAAATCAGTTTAATGTATTTTCCCCCCCAAAAAAAGTCCCTAGAAAATAAAGTCTTTATTTAGAAAAGTTTGTAAGGGAGATCTTTACTTTTTCATTGAAATAAAACTTTACTGACCAGAAAAATCTTTGCTGTTTTGGTGAGACGTAGAGTGTAGGTAACAAACATCAGTTTTAACTCCAGGTTTGGTCTTACTACTATTTAAAATACTTTTCATTAGGAGAGGAAAATTCCATAGCTAGCACCATGTAGAAAATCCCTAAACATTACAATCTCTTGGAAGTCTGCTATTACAAAGCCTCACCAGATTTACTCAATTGAAGTGGAAGTAGAAAGGGACAAGAATGCAAAGCTTGTCAAATTCCCACTTGGGGAAAAGAAGCAATGTCTTACAAATTGCTTAGCTGTTCATGAGGGAGAAAGCAATATTTCAACAAGTCCTCCTTTGCTAGTACATGGAAAAAGTTTCATTTAATGCTCTGGGGATTCTCCACCCCCGTAGTAAAGGAATGGAATGAAGAATGAATCTTAATTGGTCTCTTCATTTGAAGTGTTAAAATCGGTCTTTACATTCATGAAGCCAGACAGCTTTTGTGAAGAGATGTGGAGATAGTAGATCCACCTTCACAAAACCACAAACCACTGCCTTAGATCTAGCTAAATAAAATCTGAACCTGAACAATTATAAAAGTTACTCTTAACAACAATAATAGCAATAAGAGTAATTATCTGCTACATGATTTAGAAGAAAAATGCCCCAAAGTAAGAATTTGGTTCATGCTGCATAAAAAAGTAAAAACAGTTCAGTTTTCCATATGAGCTGCTTATTGTGAGGACTTACCTGCCTCGATTTACAGAGACACTATAACAGTGGTTTTCAAAATTTGTGGTCTCTTAATACCTTTACAACCTTAAAAAGTGTTGAGAATTTCAAAGTTTGTTTTTCATGTTGATTATATATCAATATTTACCATTGCAGAAGTTAAAATAGAGTGTTTAAATATATTTACTTATTTAGACATTTAAACATAACCCAAATCAATCAGTATCATATGGTTTACCTTAAGATAACTATTATACTAGAGTAAGCAGCAGAAGTGATTTTTTTGCATATTATTTATTTATCACTGAATATTTAAAATGTCTACTCAAGGGTCAAGAATTAATAAAATTAATAATTTTTACTGCTTGGTGCAGGATATTATTAAGTGAAACTGCTGCACTATGCACAAAACCTTTCAATTAGCATGTCTGCATTTTCTATTAATTAAGGGCAGAGCAAGGTTGAACAAGGTTGAACACAAGGAGCTAATTTTGTATTTTACCAGTAAACAGCAGAGAACATAATAGAAGCTGTTTGCAAGGACATTGTAAAGCCTGTTGAGAACACTGAATAATGTAAGTGTTACAATCTTTTGTATTGTATTTTAGTTTGAGGAGCTTATCTCACTTTTGACCACTCCATTTTACTTGAAATTATTTTATGTTGGCCAAGTCTAGGATGCTGCAGTCAGAGGCTGCATAAGGTAAGTGACAAAAAGATTTTGCCCTTCACAAACATCTACTACAAGGAAATAATTATGGTCATGAAGTATATTTGAGCTTTTATTCCTAGCATAAAGAAGAATTTTCACCAGCAGACATGCAGTTTTTACAAGAGCACTGCAGATTTTATGTAATGTCTTGCTTCATAGTCCATGTATGGAATAAGACTCTAAGCAAAGAAATGGAAACTCCAAATGCTTTGAGGTAAAAATGAAAACCAACTAACAAAAAAAAAATCTATACCCATGATTGCTGGTAGATATGAGGCACTTCTCCATGTGTCACCTCCTTCATTTGCAGGTGCTCTTCTAGACTTGCATTCTCTGAAGCCAGCAGGTTGATGCTGCCCCTTGTCCCTCTGCCATCATCCATGAAGTCTTAGCCCCAGTTGTTATAGATAAGCTGCCAGGCGGCACGGGAGAATAATCAGTCGGGCACTCAGGGGAGTCAGAAGAGGTGCCTTTAATGCACCAGTGCGCTAACTCGGGGCAATCAGCTTCCAAAGCCTGAGTGCTGAGTATGGAGGGAGCCTTCCTTTTATCCCTTTTAGTGTCCTTGTCCCCCAAATATGGATCAGGCTTCTGGGTTTTCATGGGCTTTGCAGCACCCCACCCCCCCCACCCCCCGCCCATGAGTTGGGATGGGGGAAGTGATATTACACCCAGAAGCTCGGCCTGGCTGGCACCAGTGTTGCCAACCCACTCTGGGAGTTCTATATGGTTCATGATTGGTGGACTCTGTAAAATGGGAGCATTCCGGGGAACAGGTTCTGCAAGGCTGGACAAGCTTCACAGATAAGAATGGAGTTGCCTGGCTGGTTTGGCTCAGTAGATAGAGCATCGGCCTGGGGACTGAAGGGTCCCAGGTTCAATTCCGGACAAGGGCATGTACCTTGGTTGCGGTCATATCCCCAGTAGGGGGTGTGCAGGAGGCAGCTGATCAATGTTTCTCTCTCATCAATGTTTCTAACTCTCTATCCCTCTCTGTAAAAAATCAATAAAATTTTAAAAAAATGGAGTTAATTATCTGCTAGCAAGAGTGTGTGTCAGAATACAGGTTACTGGCACAGATTCAGATTGCAAGCCGCCCCATGCCCCCCGCCTCCAAATGTCTTATTTTCCCCTTCACAGTGAGCTTAAAGTTTCCTTCTCTCCCCTCACAGTGAAGCAGCAGATGTCCAAGCAATCTTAAGCAAGCATTCTCCTAAAACAACAACAACAATGATAAAAATTTAAATTAAAAATAAAAAGTTAGGCCAAACAAATTCCAAATATAGAAAACCAGCATGTACTAAAATCTTCTTAGAGACTCCATTATACCTTTTGGAAGAGTAAGAGGTATTTGGTGTAATAACTGATTTTTAAACTATTTTCCTTTTATTATGAAAATATGCAATCTAGACAGCCAGCTTGCCTGGAGGTCAAATCCCCCCAGTATTAACTACAACAATCAAGGATTAACTACAGGACTGCGCACAAAGACCACTAGGGGGTGCACCAAGAAAGCAAAAAAAAAAATGCGGAGACAAAGAAACAGGACAAAACTGTCAATGGAGGATATTGAGTTCAGAACCACACTTTTTTATTTATTTATTTATTTATTTTTTGCTTAAAGTATTACAAAGGGTATTACATATGTATCCATTTTATCCCCCCGCCCTAGACAGTCCCCTAGCCTCCCCTATCCCCCAGTGTCTTATGTCCATTGGTTATGCTTATATGCATGCATACAAGTCCTTTAGTTGATCTCTTACCCCCCTACCTCCTGCCCCCCAACCCTCCCCGGCCTTCCCGCTGCAGTTTCACAATCTGTTTGAGGCAGCTCTGCCTCTGTATCTATTATTGTTCAAAAGTTTATAATGGTCTCTATTGTCCATGAATGAGTGAGATCATGTGGTATTTTTCCTTTATTGACTGGCTTATTTCACTTAGCATAATGCTCTCCAGTTCCATCCATGACGTTGCAAATGGTAAGAGTTCCTTCCTTTTTACAGCAGCATAGTATTCCATCGTGTAGATGTACCACAGTTTTCTAATCCATTCATCTACTGATGGGCACTTAGGCTGTTTCCAGATCTTAGCTATGGTGAATTGTGCTGCTATGAACATAGGGGTGCATATATCTTTTCTGATTGGTGTTTTTGGTTTCTTGGGATATATTCCTAGAAGTGGGATCACAGGGTCAAATGGGAGTTCCATTTTCAGTTTTTTAAGGAAACTCCATACTGTCTTCCATAGTGGCTGCACCAGTCTGCATTCCCACCAGCAGTGCACAAGTGTTCCTTTTTCTCCACATCCTCTCCAGCACTTGTCGTTTGTTGATTTGTTGATGATAGCCAGTCTGACAGGTGTGAGATGGTACCTCATTGCTGTTTTGATTTGCATCTCTCGGATGATTAGTGACTTTGAGCATGTTTTCATATGTCTCTTGGCTTTCTGGATGTCCTCTTTTGAAAGGTGTCTATTTAGGTCCTTTGCCCATTTTTTGATTGGATTGTTTATCTTCCTTTTGTTAAGTTGTATGAGTTCCCTATAAATTTTGGAGATTAGGCCCTTATCAGATATGTCATTGGCAAATATGTTTTCCCACACAGTGGGTTTTCTCGTTATTTTGTTGATGGTTTCTTTTGCTGTGCAGAAGCTTTTTATTTTGATGTAGTCCCATTTGTTCATTTTTTCTTTAGTTTCAAGTGCCCTAGGAGCTGTATCAGTGAAGAAATTGCTTCGGCATATGTCTGAGATTTTGTTGCCTTTGGATTCTTCTAGAATTTTTATGGTTTCCCGTCGTACATTTAAGTCCTGTATCCATTTTGAGTTTATTTTTGTGTATGGTGTAAGTTGGTGGTCTAGTTTCATTTTCTTGCATATATCTGTCCAATTTTCCCAGCACCATTTATTGAAGAGACTATCTTGGCTCCATTGTATGTTCTTGCCTCCTTTGTCAAATATTAATTGAGCATATTGGTTCGGGCCCATTTCTGGGGTCTCTATTCTATTCCATTGATCTATATGCCTATTCTTGTGCCAGTACCAGGCAGTTTTGAGAACAGTGGCTTTGTAATACAACTTGATATCTGGTATTGAGATCCCACCTACTTTGTTCTTTTTCAGGATTGCTGCAGCTATTTGGGGTCTTTTTTTATTCCAGATGAATTTTTGGAGAGTTCGTTCTAGATCTCTGAAGTATGCCGTTGGTATTTTAATGGGAAGTGCGTTGAATTTATAGATTGCTTTGGGTAGTATGGACATTTTAATGATGTTGATTCTACCAATCCATGAACACGGTATGTTCTTCCATCTGTTTATGTCTTCCTCTATATCTTTTTTCAACGTCCTGTAGTTTTCTGATAGAGGTCTTTTACCTCTTTAGTTAAGTTTATTCCTAGGTAGCTTAATTTTTTTGGTGCAATGGTAAACGGGATTGTTTTTATAATCTCTCTTTCTGAAAGTTCACTATTGGTGTATAGAAATGCCTCAGATTTCTTGGGGTTAATTTTGTATCCTGCTACATTGCCAAATTCATGTATTAAGTCTAGTAGCTTTTTGATGGAATCTCTAGGGTTTTGTATGTATAATATCATGTCGTCTGCAAATAAGGACAGTTTTACTTCCTCTTTTCCAATTTGGATGCCTTTTATTTCTTCTTCTTGCCGAATTGCAATGGCTAACACTTCCAGTACTATGTTGAACAGGAGTGGTGAGAGGGGGCATCCCTGTCTTGTTCCTGTTCTTAGGGGAAATGGTGTTAGTTTTTGTCCATTGAGTATGATGTTGGCTGTGGGCCTGTCATATATGGCTTTTATTATGTTGAGGTATGATCCTTCTACTACCACCTTGCTGAGAGTTTTTATCAAAAATGGGTGTTGAATTTTGTCAAATGCTTTTTCTGCATCAATTGATATGACCATGTGGTTTTTTTCTTTCAATTTGTTTATGTGATGTATCACGTTTATTGATTTGCGGATATTGTACCATCCTTGCATCCCTGGGATAAATCCTACTTGGTCATGGTGTATGATCTTTCTGATGTACTGCTGGATCCGATTTGCTAAGATTTTGTTGAGGATTTTGGCATCTATGTTCATGAGGGATATTGGCCTGTAATTCTCTTTCATTGTGTTGTCTTTACCTGGTTTTGGAATTAGGGTGATGCTGGCTTCATAGAATGAGCTTGGAAGTGTTCCTTCCTCTTGAATTTTTTGTAGTAGTCTGAGGAGGATAGGTTTTAGTTCTTCCTTGAATGTTTGGTAAAACTCCCCTGTGAAGCCGTCTGGTCCTGGGCTTTTGTTTGATGGAAGCTTTTTGATGACTGCTTCAATTTCTTCCATAGTTATTGGCCTGTTGAGATTTTTAGATTCTTCCTGATTGAGTTTTGGAATGTTGTATTTTTCTAGGAATTTGTCCATTTCCTCCATGTTGTCTAGTTTGTTGGAGTAGAGCTGTCCATAGTATTTTTTAACAATCATTTGTATTTCTGTGGGGTCTGTTGTTATTTCGCCTCTATCGTTTCTGATTTTATTTATTTGGGTCCTCTCTCTCTGCTTCTTGGTGAGTCTGGCTAGAGGTTTGTCAATCTTGTTTATCCTTTCAAAGAACCAGCTCTTGGTTTCATTGATTTTCTGTATTGTTTTTTCGGTCTCTATGTCATTTATTTCTGCTCTAATCTTTATTATCTCCTTCCTTCTGCTCACTCTGGGGTTTTCTTGTTGCTCTCTTTCTAATTCTTTGAGTTGCAGAGTTAGATGATTTACTACCATTTTTTCTTGTTTTTTGAGATAGGCCTGTAGAGCTCTAAACTTCCCTCTCAGGACTGCTTTCATTGTGTCCCATAGGTTTTGGATTGTTGTGTTTTCATTGTCATTTGTTTCCAGGATGTTTTTAATTTCTTCTTTGATCTCATTGGTAACCCAATCAATATTTAATAACATGCTATTCAGCTTCCAGGTGTTTGAGTATTTTGGGTTGTTTTTATTGTAGTTTATTTCTAGTATTATGCCATCGTGGTCTGCGAAGATGCTTTTTATGATTTCAATCTTCTTGAATTTGGGGATACTTTGCTTGTGACCCAATATGTGGTCTATTTTTGAAGATGTACCATGAGCACCTGAGAAGAACGTATATTCCCTGGCTTTGGGGTGAAGTGTTCTGAAGATGTCTATTAAGTCCATCTGATCTAGTGAGTCATTTAGGATTGCTGTATCTTTGCTGATTGTTTGTCTATAGGACTTATCCAGTGCTGTCAATGGTGTATTAAAGTCCCCTACTATGATTGTATTGTTGTCGATCTCTCCTTTGATATCTTCCAGGAGTTTTTTTATGAATTTGGGTGCTCCTACATTGGGTGCATATATGTTTACCAGGGTTATATCTTCTTGTTGAATTGATACCTTTAGTATTATGAAGTGGCCTTCCTTATCTCTTGTTAAGGCCTTCACTTTGAGCTCTATTTTGTCCGATATAAGTATTGCTACCCCAGCTTTCTTTTCCTTTCCATTTGCCTGAAAGATATTTTTCCATCCTTTCACTTTCAGTCTGTGTGAGTCCCTTCTAATGAGGTGGGTTTCTTGTAGACAGCAGATGTATGGGTCATGTTTTTTTATCCATCCAGCCACTCGATGTCTTTTGGTTGGAGCATTTAGTCCGTTTACGTTTAAAGTTATTATTGAAAGGTACTTGTTTGTAGCCATTTCTTTTTGTGTGTGTGTGTGGCTGTTTTCTTTCTGAGCTTTTTATTTCTTCTTTTTATACCAGTCCCTTTAGCATTCCTTGCATTGCTGGCTTGGTGGTGACAAACTCCCTTAGCCTTTTTTTGTCTGTGAAGCTTCTTATTTCCCGTTCAAGTTTGAATGATAGCCTCGCTGGATAGAGTATTCTTGGATTCAGTCCTTTGCTTTGCATCACTTTGTAAATTTCAGTCCATTCTTTTCTGGCCTTATGTGTTTCTGTTGAAAAGTCATTTGACAATCTAATGGGAGATCCCTTGTATGTAACTTTCCGTCTCTCTCTTGCAGCCTGTAAGATTCTCTCTTTGTCCTGAACATTTGCCATGGTGATTATGATGTGACTTGGTGTGGGTCTTTTCGGGTTCACCTTGTTTGGGACTCTCTGGGCTTGTGTGACTTTTTTCTTCCCCACCTCAGGAAAGTTTTCTGATATTATTTCTTCAAGTAGGTTTTCTAATCCTTGTTCATCCTTCTGTTGTTCTGGTACTCCTATTATTCGTATGTTGTTTCGTTTCATGTTGTCCCAAAGCTTCCTTAGGCTCTCCTCCTGTCTTTTAATTTTTTTCTCCAATTGCAGTACATTTTGGGTGTGTTTTGCTTCCTTGTCTTCTAATTCACTAATTCGGTCCTCCGCTTCTCCTAGTCTACTGTTGATACTTTCAATGGAGTTTTTCATTGCAGCTATATCACTCTTCATTTCTTCTTGGGTCTTACTTAAGTTGTTGATTTTTTCATCTGTTTCTTCTAGCTTCTTTCATATGTTATCGATTTTTTCATCTGTTTCTTCTAGCTTCTTCCATATGTTATCGATTTTTTCATCTGTTTCTTCTTGCTTCTTGAAGAGGTTGTCGATTTTTTCCTCCATCCGGTTTATGCACTCTAGGACCCTTATTCTGAATTCTTTATCTGTCATGTTGCATGCCTCTGTATTACTTAGCTGCTTTTCTGGAGAGTCCTCCTTCTCTTTCCTTTGGGGGTTTCTTTGTCTACCCATGTTTGATCTCACTGACATATCTAGATGTTGAGTCGTTCAGTGGTTGCTCCCTGGGTGGCAGTGACTCCTTGGTCTGTGGTTGCTCTTCGGGCGGTTGCGGTAGCTGCTGCTCTTCAGTTGGCAGCAGCTCCTCTGGTGGGTGCTGTTCACAGCTGTGGTCGCTCTTCTGGCTGGTGGGGCGAGGTTTCACGTACAGCTGCTGTTCCTCAGCAGAGGATGTGGTGCTCAGGAGGTTGCTGTTGCTTGGATCTGCTGCATTGATTTAAAGGCACAAAATACAACACAACAAGGCACCACGTACCAGGCACTCTACACAAATATATTCACGATATTAATAACTCCAAATAAAGGTGACCACCTGAATTAAGAGAATTAGGGGATAAGGAAGAAGGAAGAGAAAAAGATAAAAGAAAAAAAAGAAAAGAAAAGTAGGGACCAAAAAAAGGAGTGCAAAAATGAAATCGGGAAAAAGGAGGGGGGAAAATAAAAGCGAGAAAAGAAAAAGAAAAAAAAAAGAGCGAAAAGAGAGAATGAAGTGGAAGAGGGGAAGAGACTTTTTATATGAGGAGAATACTCCTATAGAACAGCCATTAATCCCAACAAATTCCAGCAACAGATCCCTGGATATGAATGCAAACTAGAAACAACCAATAATATAACGATGAAAATAGAATGGAGAACACTAATCCCAAAATAAAATAAAGAGAAAATAAAATGGCACTTTAAAAAATGGTAAAATGGTAGCAGTAATAATACTGGTTAAAAAATAAGAAGGTAGTATTTAAAAGGGTAAAATCAGGTGATGGAAAAAGAAAAAAAAAAAAAGAACAGAAAAAAAAATTGATTTCTTAGTTAAAAAGTGAAAAAAGAAAAAAAAATGCAGTAGTGAAGGTCCTTCGGTTCTTCTATTCTTCAGTGTGGCTCGCCTTAGACCTTCCAGGTATTCAGGAGAGTGTTGAGTTTCCCTGCGATATACTGTTCCTCTGTGTTGTGAACCACAGTCCTTATTTTAAAGCAGGTCGCATTTATTTCCCAGAATGCCTTATTTTGTGTTTAGCAGAGAGTCAGTTTGTGGGTCAGCCTCTGGGTGGCAGTGTTCTGGGGTTGGCCTCTGGGGCTATAGGGCCTCTCTTTCCAGTGGAAGTTCACTGCCCAGAGCTGACTGCGTAATAGTTAGTTACCAGCGCTATGTTGTTGCTGGGATTGAAGATCCCTCTATAGGCCAGACCCTGTTAACTCCCAGGGACTGATCAGGTTATCTTAATCCTTGATCTCGCACAGGGTGGAATCTGGGTGTGGCTGTGCTCCTTGCCTGTGGGCCGGGGGGAGGAGCCTCACTCTCTGGAGAGAGTGGCTGCCCCAGTCTTGGGCTCAGGGGTGTCTCAGCACTCAATTCGCTGCCACCTCTCCCGGCTCCCCCTCTCTCCCCAGTCTCTCCCCAGATTCCACTCCTCAGCACACTCTCCCTCTCTTCAGCACAGGTGAGTGTCTGTATCCGAAATGTCCCATGAACAGGATTCAGTGAAAACAAACAAACAAACGCTGGCCGCGGAAATGGGGAAGGCTTGGTTTCTGTAAGCTTCTTCTCTTACCGGGACTGCATGGTCAGGTCAGCTCTTCAGGCTGCCCCCTTTAGGCTCAGTCCTCCGTGGTCACAGAACCCAGCTCTCAATTTCCCTCGCGGCGCCAGGAATCCCGCGGTTCTCCTTTCCCCCCGTCAGGGGCTGTGCCTGTCCCAGGGGACGCGGCTGTCTGCCATGCGGTCTCCCTCCGACTCTCTGGGCTCAGAGGTCTGGCAAACTTTCCTGTCCAAATCCCTGGTTTTTTTTTACCTTTCCAGGGGAGTTCTGCTCTTCCCGGCTGCAAACCTTCTCACCAGCTGAGCAATTTCGCCAATTCGGTGTGGGTGTTACTAGTTTCAGCTGTTCATTCCATTTGCTCCGGGACACGACCTGGGACGCGTCTGCCTATATCGCCGCCATCTTAGAACCACACTTTTAAGGTCTCTCAAGAACTGTCTAGAAGCTGCTGATAAACTTAATGAGATCCTCAACAAATCTAATGAGACCCTCGATGTTGTGATAAAGGACCAACTAGAAATTAAGCATACACTGACTGAAATAAAGAATATTATACAGACTCCCAACAGCAGACCAGAGGGTCACAAGAATCAAGTCAAAGATTTGAAATACGAAGAAGCAAAAAACACCCAACCAGAAAAGCAAAATGAAAAAAGAATCCAAAAATACGAAGATAGTGTAAGGAGCTTCTGGGACAGCTTCAAGTGTACCAACATCCGAATTATAGGGGTGCCAGAAGAAGAGAGAGAGCAAGATATTGAAAACCTATTTGAAGAAATAATGACAGAAAACTTCCCCTACCTGGTGAAAGAAATAGACTTACAAGTCCAGGAAGCGCAGAGAACCCCAAACAAAAGGAATCCAAAGAGGACCACACCAAGACACATCATAATTAAAATGCCAAGAGCAAAAGAGAAAGAGAGACTCTTAAGAGCAGCAAGAGAAAGAAACTCAGTTACCTACAAGGGAGTACCCATACGACTGTCAGCTGATTTCTCAACAGAAACTTTGCAGGCCAGAAGGGAATGGCAAGAAATATTCAAAGTGATGAATACCAAGAACCTACAACCAAGATTACTTTATCCAGCAAAGCTATCATTCAGAACTGAAGGTCAGATAAAGAGCTTCACAGATAAGGAAAAGTTAAAGGAGTTCATCACCACCAAACCAGTATTATATGAAATGCTGAAAGGTATCCTTTAAGAAGAGGAAGAAGAAGAAAAAGGTAAAGATACAAATTATGAACAACAAACATGCATCTATCAACAAGTGAATCTAAGAATCAAGTGAATAAATAATCTGGTGATCATAATAGAATCAGGGACATAGAAAAAAAAAGAAAATATGCAATCTAAATTTATACATTAGTAAAATCTGAATTTAATGTGTAATAACCATTCCTTTTTAGAAGTCTACTGAAATTTTGAAATAAAAAGTAAAAATCAATTTTATCTTAGTTTCTCAAATAATTTGAGATAACTTTACACTTGTTAGTTTCCTTTATGATGGATAATATTAAAATTTTCAATAGTGCTTAGTAAAATTGCTACTTAAAGAAAATGTCCCTTATTTGGGATCTGTTTAATATTTATGGTACAAAACTAGACATTTTGTAATAGTAAAAAAGACATGATTGAATTTATAAAAATTACTTTTTGACTCACTACACTTTTGTGTGTTCATAAATAAATAAATAAACAATCAAACAAACAAACTAGCTCTAAACTGTGACTAGAATAGTGGTCCACAATATCCTTGAGTAAATTTACTATCACAAAGACCAAGTATTCAGAATACAATTAATTCAAATTAAATTTTAGGACTAAACTTTTGGATTGAAAAGGAAAAGTGGTATTGTCTGAAACTAGAAGCTCGATGCACAAAATTCATGCAAGAGTAGGCCATGTGAAAGAGTAGGCCTTCCTTCTGCCGCTGCTAGCAGCGGCTTCCCTCTGGCACCAGGGACCCAGGCTTCCCTGGCAGCCCCGGCTTTGTCTGGAAGGTTGTCCGGTCAAATTAGTATATTATGCTTTATCATTTTAGATAAGAAACATTTTGGAGGAAGGTGTATGAAAAATGGTTCAGTTTCCTCATTGAAATTATGCATTATTTTAAATAAAGAAAACAATAAATAAAACAGCCAATAATATTAATAATGTTAATACAACTATATAAAAATAAAAAATGTAACTCACTTTAGCAATATAGTTAGTAAGAAGTTAAAAGATGTCAAAGTCGGCCTGCGGACTGAAAGGTCCCAGGTTCGATTCCGGTCAAGGGCATGTACCTGGGTTGCGGGCACATCCCCAGTAGATGTGCTGGAGGCAGCTGATCCATGTTTCTCTCCCATCGATGTTTCTAACTCTATCTCTCTCCCTTCCTCTCTGTAAAAAATCAATAAAATATATTTAAAAAAAAAAAAGATGTCAAAGAGTCCTAAAAAAAATTAAATCTATAAAAACGGAAGAATTACTAGTTTATATTGAAATGTTGTCATCTCAAGGCTAATATATTGTCAGTAATAGTTTATGAATTTTTTTGTGAACAAACTTAACCCCTTATTATTGGATAAACTTCCACCTGACATAAGTTCAAAGACATCTTGAGAAAGATAACTTACCAACACAGGATTTTGTAACTTGAATTTTACTGTTCCAGAAGTAGAAACCAGGGTGGACCCAGGCACTACTTTATACCATCCAAAACTCTAATCAGAGCACTGGAATCCATAAGCAATGTTTGCAAGCTAGCTCTGGCTGTCCTAATGAGTTATGATTCAGCTGCATATTTCATCCTTTCATCCTTTTCTTGACCAAGGATCAACACCAGACTTCCAGCCTTCCCAGGGGATAAGCATAGAGGTAAATTAGTCCAGTTATAACATTATCTTATCTTACACAAGAGCTAAAACAAATAAGATTGAAATCAACAAAATGTAAATTTGGTTCTAGGTTATAACTAAAACATGACTTTAAAATCCAAAAGCAACAACTATATTTTCTTTGCCTTTTAATTTTGGAGATATCTCTCTAAACTTTAAAGAAGCACTACTATAAACTCACTTAGTAATTTTTGATGCTGAAAGTTTAGAGGACAAGTAAATGGATTTATAGAATTTCCCATCAATATCATACTCATTCTACTCACTCTCTCCACCAGTTCCCTCTATTGTCTAAAACTTTCCTATTGCTGTGCAAGTTGTAAACAAGTTGTAAGTTTTGTTTTTTTGTAGTTTCTGTGTTTGTTTTATTTTATTTATTTATTTACTTATGTTTTAGTGCTGTGAAAGCTATTATTGATGCCTGTTATCCCTGACCCATACTGCTATGGCTACCCACTTACAAAACTTTTCCTGTTTATCTTGGAAGCAAATTTACTTAGATTGTTAAGTTCTGTAACAATCTTTCTCTCCTTTTAAGCATTTTTCAAGATAAGTATGTCTGCCCAAGGGAGTTTTAAATACTACTCTTATCCTAAAGTTTCTGACCCTGCTGCTTACCATGTCATTGTCAGCAAATAGCTCCACTTACAACTCCATGAGACAAGTGAAAGCAGTTATCTGCATATGTTGCTACTCAAACTTAATCTTTTTTCCCCCTCTAATATCTTTGCACAATTCCAATCTATTTGTTTCTACTGTCTGATATTACAGTGAGGCAGACACAGTGAAGGATAGAATCAAAATGTAAGTCCCAATTTCTTAATAAATTTATTTTTTTAAGTAATTGAATTAGCCAATATAAGGTTGAATATGGTGTTCTTCAATATTAGAATGGAATACATGAGAATTTAAAATGATATTTTGCTATTCATATAAACATGATTTTTTTGTTTCTTCTTTGAGTTTCATTCATTTTGATTCTAAAAGCAAAACTTTGAAGCAAAATATAAAGTATAGAACATTCATAAATATAGTCCTGTATTACTATCTTTTTCTTGAAAGTATTCTAAAATAGGTCTATATATAAAATGATTTTTATGGACAGTAATATATATACAGAATTATAAACACATTTCCATTTGCGGGAGGAGAATAAGGAATAACTGAAGTAAATGCAAAAGCCTTAAAACCAAGCTTTCAAACTGATAGTACAGAGGCTAATTTTGTTATACATATTTATAAATTAAATGCATGAAGATAAAACATTTTATAAAAAAATCAGAAATCAACATTGTATGCATAAATTCATGTTCTATGGTTCAGCTATAAATTGTGATTCAGCTTGAGTGCTTCAAAAAACAATTTTTAATTACATATGTTTACATTTTATTACTAGAAACTTTTACATTAGAGACAATATTATTTTGAATTCTTGAGACACTATAATATACTGGAAATATATGCACATAATTTCATATGTAAGCAAATGTATGTGTATACATGCATTCATATGCCTACATAATCCTCTTTAATGATTATAAAAAAATTTAAAACAAAATTAGAAACAAAAAGTCAATAATATAACATAATCCTATATAATAAAAGAGAAACATGGTAATTGGCGTACGACCCCTACCCTTCCCATTGGCTAATCAGCGAGATATGCAAATTAACTGCCAGCCAAGATGGCGGCCGGCAGCCAGGCAGCTTGAAACTAACATGAGGCTTGCTTACTTCAGTGATGGAGGACTCCAACGTTCCCCGCCTGCCTTCCCGGACTCTGAGCTTGCAGTTTAAGAAACATTGTAACAAATATAGAAGCTAAACAAAACCTCAGAAACCTGCTTTCAGCTTTCAGAGAGCCCGGAATCTCAGAGCTGGAGTTATACATTGTTTCGATTATAGAACTAAAACAAACCAGATACCTTCTTTCAGCAGCAGAGGCCTCAGAGCTGGAGCCAGAGCCAAAGGGGGCCCAGAATAAAAAAGAAAAAAAGGAGCAGTTGGGAGCTTCAGTTGGCCTGAAAACAGCCCTCAGCCCCTCACCCAGACTGGCCAGGAAACCCAGTGGGGACCCCCACCCTGAAGGGTGTGTGACCAGCTGCAAACAGCCATCATCCCCTCACCCAGCCTGCCAGACACCCCAGTGGGGACCCCCACCCTGATCCAGGACATCCTTCAGGGCAAACCAGCCAGCCCCACCCATGCACCAGGCCTCTACCCTATATAGTAAAAGGGTAATATGCCTCCCAGCACCAGGATCAGCGGAGCCGCGAGGCCTCCCGGCACCGGGATCAGCGAGACAGGGGGCAGCACTCAAACCCCCTGATAGCCCTGCAGCTCTGTGTGTGACAGGGGACAGGGTCACAACCACACTTTCCGCCCTACTCTGTTCGTGACAGGGGACGGCGCCCCAACCTCCTGATCATCCCTGCTCTGTGCCTGATAGAGGAGAGCTCCCCAACCCCCTGATCTCCCTGCAGCTCTGTGTGTGACAGGGTGCGGCACCCCAACCCCCCACCCCCCACGGGCCCTACTCTGTGTGTGATGGGGTAGAGCCATAACCACCCCATCGGCCCTGCCCTGAGTGTGACAGTGGTGGCCCCCCAACCCCCTGATCGGCCATGCTCTGTGGGTGATAGAGGGTTGTGCCCCAACCCCCTGATCCGCCCTGTCCTGAGTGTGACAAGGGCGGTGCCCCAACTCCCCTATCGGCCCTACTCTGTGAGTGACAGAGGGGAGCTCCCCAACCCCCTGATTGACCCTGCTCTGTGCATGACAGGGTATGGAGCCCCAACCCCCCTGATGGGCCCTGCTCTGTGTGTGACAGGGGGCAGTGCCCCAACCCCCTGATTGGCCCTGCTCTGCGCATAACAGGGGGTGGCGCCGCAACCTCCCCATTGACCCTGCCTTGAGTGTGACAGGGGGCGGTGCCCCAATCCCCCAATTGGCCCTACCCTGAGTGTGACTGACTGTGGCATCGCAAGCTCCCGATCCGTCCTGCTCTGTTCATGACAGGGAGCAGCGCCCCAATTCCCCAATCGGCCCTGCTCTGAGCCCGACCAGGGGCTGCACCTAGGGATTGGGCCTGCCCTCTGCCACCCGGGAGCAGGCCTGAGCCAGCACGTCGTTTTCTCCCGAGGGGTCCCAGACTGCGAGAGGGCACAGGCTGGGCTGAGGGACTCCCCCTCCCCTCCGAGTGCACAAATTTTTGTGCACCAGGCCTCTAGTATAATATAATATTATATTATGATAATTTGAAGTTTATGTGTAGTTTTGTGGGGTAAGTGGGTGGTCACACATAACCTTGAGGAAGCCATTATATTCTTAATGTAAATTAAACTATTAAATTATACCAAGAATTCTTTTCATATATTTAAGATTTTTTAATGACATGAAGTGAATGGCTTCCCCAATATGGCATTCTCTGGAATTCGATCCTGAGTCATTTTACATTTATTGTCTAATTTATTCTTTATAAGAATCCAGGAATGACTAGTAATAACATTTGTGAAAGCTAGTGAGTAGTGAAGTAGAAATCGTACCCATAGCTACCTGAATCAAGAGACTACAATTTTTGTATAATATTCTTATACAGGTAAATTCCTCTCCTAGCATAGATTTTAGTGTCTGGCGGAGCATTCCCTATTTTTTCAGTCTTATGTTTAACAGATATATTTATTGAAGGAGGACCTAGGTACATCCATTTATCATGTGTTTTGTTGTGAAATAATGGTCGGTTATTATTACATTAAAATCTATTTATGTCTCTTTATAGAGTAGTTTAAGTTACTTCTATTTTTTTATAGGTTTTCATTTATTTCAGAGAGAGGAGGGGAGAGGGAGAAAGAGATAGAAGTATCGATGAGAGAGAAATATTGATTGGCTGCCTCCTGCAGTCCCCCTACTGAGGAAAAGAACCATGACCTGCCGGTGTATGGGACTATGCACAGAAGAAACTACCTGGGAGAATGCTAACTAAAAATACATGTAATTTGGTTTTATCTTGTTTAAGAGAGCCCAGCTTTATACAGCAAATGAAGTGATATGCCTTCTACCTCCATTTATTTAGCATATACTTAAAATAGACCCTATATGCCAACTTATGAGTTACAACATTGAACAAGACAAAAAGAAAAATAACATTTTATAAAATATTACATGATTTATGAATAATGAGTAATTTCCATCTCATCTTTTAGAAACTAAACATGTGCATCAATGATAGTAAACAGGCAAATCTGGCAAATTTTTTCGTGAATGGAATCTCATACAAGGTGTGTCTTATAAAAAAATAATTACCTGGATTTTTATTTTATGTAAATAATGAAACTACTCCATAAATAATGAAAACAAAAAAGCAAATATCCGACATCAATTTGAGAGAATCTCTATAAAGTATATATAAGTATATATAAAATTTATCATTTCCTTTTTGAACAAAATTAATTGTAGGTACATCACTAAACTAGTTCAAAATAGGCCACAAAATCCATTTTAATACATTATTCTACAAAGAGTAAATGCTCACATATCCTATTTTTGCAAGTTTATTTTTTTCACTGATCCTTAATAGATGGACTAAGGTTCAATTAGCAAGAACCAAACTACTGTTTCACTATTGTCTTGTTTTATTTGGGGTTTTCCTCTGAAATAAAATAAATTATTGGTTCAGCCAGAAGAGATTGGGGATTCTTTAATTAACATCATATATAGTCTTGCAGAGTAACACATAAACCTTGTTACAACTGTAATTTTCCTATTTTTCATGACCTAAGGATAATAGTTTCTCAAACTGTAATTTCTTCAACATTTTATGTTTGCCTTGTTTGGATAGGAATAGGGAGTTATGTATCCTTCTGAACATTACTTATATAGATTTACTTAATAACTTTGGATAAGAAATTGGGAGAACTTTTAGAGAGAAAATTTTTGAAGTTGATTTAAATAGCCTGATATACCAAACTGTCTACTGTTCACTTGGCTTCACAAATATCTCAGTTTATGACTCAGCTGCTCAAAATATCCTTAATTAAGTCAGTGTTCAGATACTGTATAGTATATCCAAAGTGCATATGGAAAGAAGAAATAGAAATGATATACTTCAAATGAAATATTTTAAAAAGTCCCATGTTAAAATTGGCATTATGTATTTAAATATGCCTTTTTAACTTTGCTTTAATTCAAAAGATCTCTGTTTAATTCTTAGATTAACCTGTGTTATTGGTAAAGGGATAGTTCAGCAATGTTTTTGAAATTAATTTTCAGTTTATTTATTTTACTTGATATAGTCACTATTATAATAATTTGAAATTATTTTCTTCACTCTATGTATCAAAGTGAAATGATAGTGATACTGACTAAAAAAAATATATGGTCAGAGAAGCTGAATATGAAACTATTATACTTACATGTAGTAAATTCAATTAGCTATTAGTTTTTACACATGCCAGGTACCCCTTCCCTAACTTAGATGGTCATGTTTTTGCAGAGGGTGTAGGGACATGGAGGAGGGGAGTAATGGAGGCGGGGGAAGGAAATGGGAGATATCTTTAATGCTATCAACAATAAAAATATATTAAAAAACATAATGTAATATAAATAGGCTTAAATACCTATATTTACATTATAGATTACCTTTAATTTTTAAATGAAGTCACAGCCAATCCAATCGAAATAACTGCATCCCTATCATTTTGCTTCATTATAGCATTGCTTATATCCAGATACTTAAAGGAATCAATTGAAATATAAGTAGGCCAGTAAAATGAATCAAATGCAACAAGACAAGTTATAGCTTAGTGTTTAACAATCTCTTAATTGTTGAAATAATTAAGTGAGCAGAACCATTAAAGACACTCTTTTGTAAGTTGTGATATGAGATAGAAGTAAAATACCCCTTTCTTAATTAAATGGCTATAAAGTGCCATTTCGTTCTTTATTGGAGCAATTTAATACAAAGAAGCAGCCGGCATTCCTTTTCAAGCAGTGTACCCATTCTTCTTTCCATTTTTGTTTTATAACCCTCAGATTTGAGTAATTACAAGAATTAAAGAACTAAGAATGCTACAGTGAAATTGATTGATGAAACTTACTTGCAAAAAGAGAAATTTGTAAGGGAATCTTTATTTAAATAATATATGTTCTTATTAACAATATATTTAATCATCTGTGAGGGGGAAGCATGGACAAATGTGGGGGGAAAATAGAGCAGTTTATTAGTTTCCAAAATTCTTATTGGAAACTGATCATATAAGTCATTGCCTAGCATATACCAAAATTTGAGTCATAAGGAAAGCAGGTATTCAGCATAAACCATTTTATTTGTACACAATATTTAGGCGCAGCAAGCCATCCTTGGGGAATATTCCTAGAATAAAATGCTACACGGAATAATTAATGGGTGTTACAACTCACCAATGAAAAAAATAAGTCAGGTGATGTCAGCAAAATGGCAGAATAGGAAGCCCCAGACCTTATTCCTTCACAAACACGCTGATGTAACAGTGAGAGGATGATGTAGTTTGGGAATATGTTAATGCTTACAGGGGTGGTCTGCTTTCTCTCCTGTTGGGCATCTGAGCCACTCAAAGATCGTGACATTGGAAACATAATTCCTAACTGAGGTACTTTTTTAATTTACATAGGTACTATGAATTTGTACCACAAATCTGGTTGAGGTCAAGTCATTACAGCTTCTCAGGCACTATTTTGTTTTGCTTTTCTTGCGCTTAATGTTAAATAATGCATACCTCTTGCAGTTTACTGGGCGTATGGGAGTGGGAATATTTACTCCGGGTTTTACCCAGGGAGGATTTCCTACTTAATTCTCTGCTGGTGGTGGCCAAAGGCTGAGTCCTTTGTTTCAGATGTGAGGCTCAAGTCAGGTTGGCAGATTCTCCCTGTTCAAAATCAGCTTCAGAATTCAATGCATATTTATGTGTCTTAATTTAGATTTTTGAAATACTGATTAATCTATATTAGTTTGCCAAATCTTTAATACAAAAGGATTATCTTTTGTTATTGTTGATTTGTTTCTTGTGTGTATTTATGCTTTAAAAAATTTAATCCAGCAGTTTTAGTTGATTTCAGTGGGAACATAAATTTATCTGCCTGACTTTCCATACTAAAGAAATGGCTCAAACCCTGTAACATTTATCCTTGTTCATTACCTGTGCATGTGTTTATACTTGACATGAAATGTAAATCTATCACAACTGAATATTGTGGCTCTCTCATAAAATTCATATCCTAGACTCTTGAACGTTAAACCTTACTCATACTTTTGATGTCTTCCTCTTTTTATACATCTCACTTCTTTTTAGTTTGACTTAAACATGTTCAAATGGTGTTTTTCCCCCCAAATATGAAATATATGCCTAAATTTGTGATCTCTAAATTTCAAACCACGATTTTTCATATTTATAATTATTTTTATTGCTGAAATTATTACAGATGTCCCCTGGATACAGTTTTAATTAAGTAGCTTTTAATAATAGAAAAGGAGCAAAGGAAAGACCAGAGATTATAGGTATGTCCCTTGCAAAACATTGGGGGATGGATCCAATAAAGGGAAGATAGACAAATGCCAAGCAAAGTTGGGATGGCAAAGGGAAGGGACTTACCTGTCAGTCATACCCGGAGACAAAGATCGTTAGCCAAAAGGGGCATGGCCACTATGAGCATATGGACATTTGGGATTTATAATTTCCTTACTAAAGAAATTATCTCTCTTGATTCCTCCTGGCATGCTAGGCTTCCTGGCATTGTTCCATGCAGACTCCCACATACCAGGGACTAATGGAATGAAACTAGCTTGATGCTATACTGGAACCTGCTCTAACCTGAGACGAAAACTCTGGACACTGGGTCTGATTTTAGCTCTCCTGAAACCCCTGCTAAACTTCTTCAATGACTGGACTAAGGAAAATGGGACTTTGGAACCCAGGGATCTAATTCTTGGAAATAAATCTTTCTACTATATTGCATTCTCCCATGCATGTCTCAGAAAATAGCTTTTCTCAGGATATCGCAATGACCCCACTGCCACTAGCAATGGGAGAAAATGAGACACGCTTTTCTCCAATAACACCTCATTTTTCAATGCTTTGTTTCCCCCACCCTCACCCAGCCCCACCCCACTCCAGGTCTTCCCCACACTACTGTCTGTGTCCTTGGGTTATGCATATATGAATATAAATTCTTTGGTTAATCTCTTCCGGTCCTCTCCAACCCGCTCCACTCTGAGATCTAACAGTAACAAAGCACCTAGAATAAGCTGAAAAAATGTTAAGAATTCAGTCCACTGACTAGCTGAGTGATCTTGAGCTAATTACTTTCATTTCCTGAGTGTTCAGATTCTTTTCACTAAAATAAAGGTGATCCTCCCTTGCCCCAGCATTCTGACTGCTTCTGCACGGCTCCTACCCTTTTCTCTATAATACTATTCTCCTTCCTGGTCACCAACCACACCAAGTAAACTGAAAAGTCCCTTTTTTTGAACAGGTTAGTTTAAAACTTACGTAGGTGCCCAAGGGATCGCCAGGAGCTAAAGATGCCTTTCATCATAAATGCATAACCCATAGACACAGGCAATAGTGTGATGAAGGCCTGGGGTGGGGGACTGGTGTGGATAGAAGGAGTCACTGGGGGAAAAAGGAGGACATTTGTAATATTTTCAATAATAAAGATAAGTACATTAAAAAAAAAAAAGAAATGAAAGAAGAAATTTCCCTGCTTCATGGCATTCCTGCCCTTTTCATAAACCATTGGTAGTTCTCACATTAAGGCCTTCGCACTGCAGTTACTTCTGCCACTCACATCTGTCATATGAACACCTGAAACTAATATCATATTGTATGTCAACTATAATTGAAACATAGTTTTTAAAAAAGGAATTATTTCAAACAAAACTTACTTTTGCTTCCCATACATGTTCTAGTTCTAGCCAGTCAGAGCACTTAGTCATTATCATCCTATCTAATAATAGAGAAACATGGTAATTAACCGTAACTTCACTACCCTTCCCATTGGCTAATCAGCGAGATATTCAAATTAACTGCCAACCAAAATGGCGGCCGGCAGCCAGGCAGCTGAAGTGAACAGGAGGCTTGCTTGCTCCCGTGATGGAGGAAGCCAAGGTTCCCCGCCTGCCGCTGCTGGCCTCTGAGCTGCACTCTAAGAAACAATGTTGCAATTATAGAAGCTAAACAAAACCCCAGATACCTGCTTTCAGCCAGCCGGGATCTCAGAGCTGGAGTTGCAACAGTGTTTCAATTATAGAAGCCAAACAAACACCCGAGGTCTCAGAGCTGGAGCCGAGCCTCAGAGCTAAAGCCGGCTCTCAGTTCCAGTGACAGCCATAGAAGGTAAATAAATCCCAGAATAATAATAATAATAAAAAAAAAAACAAGAAAAAAAAGAGAGGTTGGGAGCTTCAGTCACCCGCCAGCCTGAAAACGGCCCTCAGCCCCTCACCCAGACTGGCCAGGCACACCAGTGGGGGCCCCCACCCTGAAGGGTGTGTGACCAGCTTCAAACAGCCATCATCCCCTCATCCAGGCTGGCCAGGCATCCCAGTGGGACCCCCACCCTGATCCGGGACACACTTCAGGGCAAACTAGCCGGCCCCCACCGGTGTACCAGGCCTCGATCCTATATAGTAAAAGGGTCATATGCAAACTGACCCTAACAGCAGAAGGACTTAGAATGACTGGTCACTATGACACATACTGACCACCAGGGGGCAGATGCTCAATGCAGGAGCTGCCCTCTGGTGTTCAGGGCGTTCTCACAAGGGAGGAGCTCTGCTCAGCCACAAGCCAGGCTGATGGCTGCCAGTACAGTGGTGGTGGTGGGAGCCTCTCCCGCCTCCTCAGCAGCACTAAGGATGTCCGACTGCAGTTTAGGCCTGCTCCCCGCTGGCAAGTGGACATCCCCCGAGGGCTGCCGGGCTGCCAGAGGGATGTCTGAATACCAGCTTAGGCCCAATCTCCCAGGGAACAGGCCTAAGTCAGCAAGTGGTCACCCCCGAGGCGTCCCAGAGAGGGCACAGGCCAGGCTGAGGGACCCCCTACCCCTGAGTGCACAAATTTTTGTGCACCGGGCCTCTAGTTGTGTTCATAAGGAAATGAAAACAAAAAATCAATAAAGTTAATCCTCTCAACTTCTTTCTTTTTCTAATAAGTACTATCGTAACCACTTTGTTTAAAATTCCATCTCCCACAGAACTTCTAATTTCTTTACTCCTTCCAACTTCACATTATTTTTAGAAACTATATAATTTTCATATTTACTATGTTACTATTTATTATTTAGTGTGCCCACCTGCTTATTATCCCATAAAATAATTATTACAAGAAAATAAAGTTTTTCTGTATGTTTTGTTTACTATTTAAAAATTGTATACAACTACGATTGGTGCTCAATCAATTCTAACTATTCCTAATTCACCAGATGTTCCAAATTTAAAATTAATTAAATATTGTTTAACTATTATGATCATAGTCTATCAAAGAAAATTGAATCAAGTCATAAAGCAATAAAATGTTGGAGTTTTTCAAATGCATGTATGTATTTTTATGTTTTGAGCACTTTTCAAGGGAGATGTCAGCTTATTTCATTTGGGTTTCAAAAAGGTTCATAACCAAAACTCACATTCCCAACTTGTACTCTGTGGCCATCTTAATATTAACTTAAAATTAGCTAAATTGTTCTTCAACCTTGGTTATTACTTTGAATTTTTATTAAGCTGTACTATTTAATAATTTCTTCAGCATTGAAATCATTCACATATTGATCCTTTTATTTCTACTTTAAGAAAAGAATATATGCCGAAACTGGTTTGGCTCAGTGGATAGAGCATCGGCCTGCGGACTGAAAGTTCCCAGGTTCGATTCCGGCTAAGGGCATGTACCTTGGTTGCAGGCACATCCCCAGTGGGGAGTGTGCAGGAGGCAGCTGGTCGATGTTTCTCTCTCATCGATGTTTCTAACTCTCTATCTCTCTCCTTTCCTCTCTGTAAAAACTCAATAAAATATATAAAAAAAAAAAAAAAAAAGAAAAGAATATAGCCCTGGCTAGTTTTGCTCAGTGGATAGAGCATCGGCCTGCAGACTGAAGGGTTCCAGGTTTGATTCCAGTCAAGGACACATGCCTGGGTTGCGGGCTCGATCCCTGCCTGGAGCCGGTCCATGCTTACTGTTTCAAGGGACCTGGCATATATGGCATATGGTTCTTAATATGTTTGCTCACCTTCTTGGTGCTGTGTTTTAACCAAGGTCACCTCTCTGAGAAAGGTTGAATCCCCAGGTAGGGATTTTCCCCTGAAGTTAGGGAGGGAATAAAACCTCTTAACTAAGTGCCAGGCGGGTAATTAATCATTTTAACTACGAACAATCATGCTTAAGCTACATAATCTTTACTCCCTGGAATGGAGATAAGAAACGCCCTAACCTTTGGAATAGAGATTGATAGGATTGGAATCAACTGGTATAAATACAGATGCAACAAGACAGCAAGAGACAGAATTCAGAAGACAGAACCTATGCAGATCCTGGAGACAGAAGAACTTCGCTGGAGAGAACATGGCAAAAGATCCTGGACTGAACCTGACTATAGAACATGTCAAGAGAACCTGACTAGAACCTGGTGACCGAACCTGGCTGGAGATCTCAGACAGAACCTGGCTGGAGAACCTAGCGAGGGAACATGGCTACAGATCCTGGCTGGAGATCCTGGCTAGGCTGCTGATCAACTGAACATTTTCTCCATGTCATTCCTTCTTTGCCGACTCCGTCCACACCTTTGGGGACCCCTGGACCTGCTGGGGTTGGACCCGGGCAGATCCCCAGTGTGGGGCGTGCAGGAGGCAGCCAATCAATGATTCTCTCTTATCATTGATATTTCTATCTCTTTCTCCCTCTCCCTTCCTCTCTGAAATTAATTAAAAAAATAAAAAATAAATTAGAAAAAGAAAAGAATATAAATACAGGCTTTCGTATCTTTTCTTTAACTGCTTAGAAGGCAGAAATTCAGAAAGTTTAAATAATTTTCAATTAGAAATATAATTATTAAATGGAAAAGGCACGAGTAGCATATACTTTTTCTAAATACACATCTTTCACATTGTAATGTAATGAATCCTTCTGACATTTTCAGGTGCATTAAATAGGGGGACATAAATAGTTAAGAAAGCAGATGAAATTTTAAAATAATTTGTTCTGCATAAAATGCTCATGTCTAATTTCATCCTTTCTGATTACTTTTTTACCCAACTAAATTGATACATAATTAAATTGAGTTTATATTGCATACATATTTTTAAAAGATCTTGCTTATCTTTAATGTTAAAATCACTTTCCAATTATATTGTTCTTGTGCTTAGGTTGCATATTACAATAAGAATACATGATGTTTAGTGAACATATTATGAAATTCTACGTATAGAAGTGAGAGTGTGCCTATGTGGTGGCAGACAGTTTCAGAGAGGCATATAAGAGATATGTGTAGATCTTGTATGTTGGAAAATCCTATCCCTTTTATGGTAATAACTGCTCACATTTTCATTGGGGAAAAAACTCTCATTTCCATTTAACCTGTTTCTAATAGGAGTCTTAGTCAGTGATAAATAAGGGATTTTAATTTAAACTGCACTAATATTTCTCCTAAGAATTACATCTTTAATAAAATATTCTATGGCCAGAAAGAAGTCTGTACTGAGGTGTGTCTGAGTGTTTTCTGCTAACAGCTCAAAAATACAAACCTTGATTTCCTACCTGACCGAACAGGAGTTATCGTGTTTCATGCCTTTGTCTGTTTTTCCTTCAATTCTATGAACTACTCTGTATCCACAAAATAATTTCACATTGCTTGATCTTTCTAAGGTAGTATAGTATATATTGCAATCAATAGATTCTGGTAAATGAATGTCTATATTCATACATATATTTTCTTACACAATTAATATTTTTTACAATCTTCATATGCTTGAAAGTTATAAAATAATTTTATTCTTACATTGGCTCCAAATATAAAATACAGTTTAACTAGCACTTTTTAATTTCAAATTCAATAGGAAACATTCTTACAACTTTTTTCTAGCTTTAAGTGTTTTTAATTGCTAAGTATTATCTTTATTTTTGTAGTTGTTAGATGCTGGATGTATATAATCATAATAAGTCTAAGTTCATGAAGTCCCTATTACAGGTTGAGGTCTGTTGTAAACTATATTTCTAGATGAATATACAGGAGTATCAATGGCTTACAGAATGATAGAAATGCCAATGAGGAAAGATCTCCTTCCATTTTTGAGAAAAAAGGACTTTAACTGCTGTAAGCCTTGAGCTAATTTTTTTCAAACAATTGGGCTTACAGTCTAAAACATGTTAGAAAAAAAGAGAGGGAGAGAGAAAAATAATAGAAAGAAAAGCCTGGCTGGCGTGGCTCAGTGGTTGAGCATAGACTATGATCCAGGAGGTTATGATTCAATTCTCAGTCAGGGCACATGCCTGGGTTGTGGGCTCCATCCCTTGTGTGGGGTGTGCAAGAGGCAGCCGATCAATGATTCTCTCTAATCATTGATGTTTCTCTCTCTCTCTCTCTCTCTCTCTCTCTCTCTCTCTCTCTCTTGCTGAAATAAAAAAAGTATATATTTACAGGGGATTGTCAAGGGCGTGGTAAAAAAAGGGACACATATGTAATACCCTTTGTAATACTGTAAGCAATAAAACAAACAAAAAACAAAAAACAAAACAAAAAAGTATATATTTAAAATACAATATCTGTTTATAAAAATGAACACACAAATACAAAGATTTAATTTTACTTTCCTGGTTACAAAGTGAAGGAAATCTACTAAGGCAATAACTGAGTTTACTTTGATAGGACTGATTTGAAAAGAAGTAGAGCTGCCAGGCAAAGAATAGTCAATAGTTCGTAGCAAATCGCAACATTTTGCCCAGAAAGTGAGGAGTGTTAACCTTTCACATCATCAGCTACTGGCATACAAATGAAAGTTTCCACTCCCGAAGTCATGTTTCACAAAGAAATCTTCAGAAAGGATCATGTTTGGCAGAGTTCTCTAAGAAATTGCAGTCTTTGGGTTCTTCTCTTTAGACAAAATTGGCTTGTGCTACACTTTTTTTTTTTCATGGCTTTTGTATTTCTTATCAAAATTGTCAAACTGCCAAAAAATGGAAAGATGGAGGAATTGAAGAGATTAAACATATTGAAAGATAAAAAAAAGAAGAAGAAGCAATTGGTAGTACAACCTTAGAGTTCGATAGAAGTTTATCTTTTAAAATACTGCATAAGTTTTAGTAACTGAATATATTAATAATATAAAAAACTCTATGTATTTGAAAAAAGCTAAATTTTTGGTACATTGCCTTGTAGCATGTATAATGTTTTCCTCACATAAAAACCAATATTTAGCCCTGAATAATTTCTTAAACTCTCCCTGTGGACAAAGAAAGCACCATGTATATATGTATGTTGGAGTTACAATATGAAGAATTCTAATATTTCCCCTGGTAGAACCATTTTCTGTATGACTCAAATGATAAATCCAGTATTGTTCATAACATAATTGGTTTCTTTGCAAAACATAATCAGTTAGGCACCAAGTTATCTTCATTTCACTATTGTAAGAAATTTAGTATCCAATATTTTTCCATTTCTATTTGTGACCTTATTAATCATACTATTAACTTCCAATAGTTTGATAATATATCCTCCCAATATCCTAACTTTGTAAGTTATGTTAGTGATGAAGAAATATCAGTGCTAACACTTTAGAACACCTTGAAATTGAGTTATGAAAAATTTACTATTTGTTTTGAATAAATATTTTATTGCACAGAATTGAATCAACTCTTAAATTTAAGAGAACCATATTCTGGAATTAATTATGCAATTAAAGATCTGGAAAAGTACTTCAAAACACCATTTAGTCTAACCTTGTAATTTGTATGAGAATTACAAGTAACTTCTTTTAAAAAAAGTAATTTGTACTTTTATAACTTCTGAACCATCATATCTCAATTTTGTATATAAATACCAGGATAGTTTTCCTAAGACTTGCTTTACTCTACTTCTGTTTAGTTCAAGAAGCATCATGATTAAATGTACTCCATATTGCTCTTTAAAATGTCCATAAGTGATTACAATTCCAATCAAAACTATATGAAGGAAAGCATGTAGGACATCAGATTCCAAAAAATGTTAATCCCAAATTATCACACTTCTGGGTGATTCTTTTCAACTGACAGTGAAAATGGTAAGTTGTTGATTTATATTTTATTTACTTGAACACTGATTATCTCAAATATTTTTTTATAATCTATTTATTGGAATTCATATTATTTATTCTGTAAAATAAAGAATGTATTAGCATAGGCAATGCTTATCTTTCTATCAGATGACCTGTCTTTCTCATATGGATGTGTAGGAATATTCATATTTTATAGACATTAAAACTTAATTTCATGTTTTAGAATAACATCTTTCACTGCATCTTTGGACATTATTTTATGTACAAAATTTTGTTCTTTAGAAAGTCTTAATTTGCTATATTAATATTATCAGTTTTCACATTGCACACAGTTTTCTGTTTGGACTGTACACTCTAAGTGCTTTTGTGTCTTAAGGAAAAAATATTTTCTTTTATTTTGACACTATAGTGTTTTTTGTTTGTTTGTTTAATCCTCATCAGAGGATATTTTTCTTTTCTTTTCTTTTCTTTCTTTTCTTTTCTTTTCTTTTCTTTTCTTTTCTTTTCTTTTCTTTTCTTCTCTTTTCTTTTATTTTCTTTCTTTTCTTTTCTTTAGTGAAAGGGAGGGAGGGAGGTGGGAGAGATAAAGAAAGAAACATTGATGTGAGAGTGACACATCAACCAGTTTCTTCCTGTAAGGTCCTAGACCGGGACAGACTAGGTACATGCTCTTGATGAGGAATGGAACCTGCCACTCTTTAGTGTGCAGGTTGATGCTCTAACCACTGAGATACTGGCCAGGGTGACACTATAATGTTTTGTGTCCCATATCTAGTTATTTGATTTTTTAAAATATATTTTATTGATTTTTTACAGAGAGGAAGGGGGAGGGATAGAGAGTCAGAAACATCGATGAGAGAGAAACATCGATCAGCTGCCTACTGCACACCCCTGACTGGGGATGTGCCCACAACCAAGGTACATGCCCTTAGCCGGAATCGAACCTGGGACCCTTCAGTCCGCAGGCTGGTGCTCTATCCACTAAGCCAAACCCATTAGGGCTGGTTATTTGATTTTGATGTTCATTTGTTTTGAATTGGCTTTTGCATAAGGGTTGAAATAAAGAATAATTTAATATTTCACTGTATGTGCTTCTGTGTTCCAACAACATCGTGTGTAGTCCTGTACTGCTGCATTTATATGAAATGCCAATTGTATTATATACCAATTTTTCATATATGCATAGCTATAAGTATGCAATCTATTTCCATGTTCTGTGGGTTTTCTCACAATAATATTTCTCTGTCTCAATTATTATTTATCTACGTTATATCTTGCTGTTTTGTAGAACCAGGTAGAACTTCCATTTTGGCTTCTTTTAATAGCTGCTTTTCTCTATTCTTGTGCTATAAAATTTCTTATGAACTTTTGACTACTTTCATGAGTAATCCCTTTGGGGGTTTGATGGAAGTTAAATTTAACATATAAATTAACTTGAAAAGTATTCACATTTTTTTTTATTCATAGGCAAGATGTATCACCATTTGTTTAGGTCTGGTTTTATTTCTTTGAATAATGTCTTAGCATTTTCTTCTAATATCAGTGTACCTTATATACTTTTATTTTCTTTTGTGTATTTTATCAGTTAAAATTTTTAACATTTTCTCACCCAAAAAGCAAGCCAACACACACACACACACACACACACACACACACACACACACACACACACTCCTGGCAAATTTTGTGAGATATCACCTCCCCTTTCACCAATGTTTTAATGTTTTACTACTAATACTGATTTATCTAGAAAACCCAGCTGTATGGCTTAATTATTTTTTAAAACTCCCTGAAAAATTACTAATATTTTTTCTATTGACAAGTATATTATTTGCCCAAAATAACAATTTTGACTCTTCTCTTATTTATTTTCATCTTAAAATTGTGTTTTATTAAAATTTTTTTCCATAACTAACAAAACAGTAGCAATACCATCTTTAGGGGAAAAAACACACATAAAGCATTTGCAGCAAAGAAGCAAAATAGCTACGCTATCATATTCTTAATGGAAAATCCTGCTAATGCCTATTCACCATCTGGTTTTATTTATTTCTTTAGAAGAAAAAAATCAATATTACTCAATTATAAAATTGATAATTACATATGTACTGTACAATAATCCAAATATAGAATTTAGAACAAAGTCAATTATCATTTTATTTCTTTGAAAAAGCTTACTTGAATATGTCTGATTTCATTTTTGAGATACTAATAATAAAATAGTAAAAAACACACATAAAGTATATCTCTTAATCAGTCTACTAAATCCTCAGTGTTGGGCATGAATTTGAAAGTTCCTCATAAAAGCCAAATATGACTAGCAGTAATATCAGAAGGCAGCTACCCATCGCTTTCAAGCAGAATTCAATAGGGATTTTCTGTTACTGGCATGAATCTTCTGATGATCCTTGTCAGAAGGAGAGAGGGGGCAATATAAACAACTTCGGCTGATGCGGCTCAGTTGGTTGAGCATCACCCCATTGCCTGAGAGTTTAAGGGTTGGCTTCTTGTGAGGGTATGTGCCCAGGCTGAGCTCTTGATCCACAATAGGGGGCATGAGGGAGTCAGCCGATGGATGTTTCTCTCTTTCTCTTTCTCATCGAAGTTTCTCTTTCTCTCCTTCTCCCTATATACATACCCCACGGACATAGCCAATAGTGTTGGAAAGGCCAAGGATGGGGAGGCAGGGGTGGGTGGAGGTGGCAAAAGGTGGGGGGAAAAGGGTTTTTTTAATGTTGAAATAATGTCAAATGTAAAATTTTTAAATAAACATTGAAAGGAAAACATATTAAGAAAAAATAATAACATATTCCTGGGTGAGGATTAAAAACTTAATTTGAAGTTATGTGAAGAAAGGAAATTATCTTTAAGTTCACACATTTAACATGAGTCATATGGATTTCAAAATACTAGCAAATGCATTAGGATTCTATCTGAAATAGGAAAAAGGGGAACTGAACATGTATTTTAGTGGTTTGTATAAATATTAATATTTAATGTAATTAAAATTTAATTGTTTTTTTAAATAGTTTTTTATTCCACTTAGCTTTTTATTGTTTATTCTATATTTTGGAAATTATCTCAATTTTGCTCAGAGAAAACCAGAAGTTGCAAGTGTGTAAATAGAGTAGAAGAGTCAGTGCTGAGCACTGAGTATAACTGCACGGGGTCAAATAATATTTCTGTCCTGTGCTGTGTGTCCGGTTCCTCAGCAGGGAGTTTCCTCCAAATAAAATGGAATGGTAACAATCCCTGCCTCTCAGTTTTTCTGTGAACATTTTAAAATATCATAAATGTAAATTTAAACAGTGTCTACACTGGTAAATATAATCTTAGAAATCATTAGATTCTGAGAGTAATGAATACATTCATAAAAGTTAATTATGGTAAATTAATGTGGAATATTTTTTCAACACAACTTGTCATCTCTCTTGTTTTCAATGGATTCTAATAAACATCCAGGTATGAAAATTTCCAATGATAAAGAGAAAAGAAAATTTAAAAAATAAAAGGAATTTGTGGGAGGTTCAAAATTTAAATTACTGATTTTTATGCATATTTCTTACTTAATGTTGCTTAAGATTCACTGTGAGTCTTGCATGTAATATTTCATTAGCAAAAATTAGCTTAAGTGTGCTGAGTCTGTAACTCAGGAAAGTGATAAGGAAAGAATCAGAAGAGTAAGAACCTCTTAGATGAATGGGAGAGAGGAAAAATATTTCTAGGAAAGGTATGTTTTATATTTCTGGGAAACAATGTTATTATCATAAAGCCATTGTTTGTTGCCCATAAGTCTGAATTAGTGACTGTTGGGGTCAATTAGAGAACAGGGAAGGCACAATTGTGTAACATGAATTTTAGAACACAAATGGTAAGATAAAAACTCAAGTACCGGACATGAAAGGTTAAAGGGAGGAGAGAAGGGAGGGATCTTTTAAAAAACCAGGTGCTCGCAGGGGATTTCGATGCCGTCCTCTAAGTCAACTATGCATTTAGAGCAATAACCTGACCTGAGGATGAATGGAGATAAACAGCCTGGTTATCTGTAGCTAATATGTATTGGCAGGTTTGAAAGTACTAGTACAAGTATGTGTGCAGTGGATTCCTAAAAAGCTGTCAGCTTTAGGCACTAGAAAGTGAAAAAAGTGTCTTTTGCTTCTACATGACTTCCTAAGGATAGCATAAAAAATAAAACTGTAAATAAGATATGGATGTTTTAGAGCAATCAAATCATCAAATCTTAAATGTTGGGATTTTAAAGGATATATATATATATATATATATATATATATATATATATATATATATATATCCAATATATATATATATATAGGATATATATATATATATAACCTATATATATATATATATATATATATATATATATATATATATATATATATATCTCCAATGGTTGTTCAATGTTAATTTATAGAATTATATTGGATTTAAACATCCCAATATATTAAATTCTTTGGAGAAGCAACAAAACTCTAAATGATGTATAGGTATTAGGGGTAAATAAAATATGTACAGATAGTGATATAATAATATGCATAAGAAAGTTAGAAATAAATGAATTGCAGTTACAAGCAAGAAAGTTGATTGATCTTAACATAAAAATATTGGGGGAGAGGGGAAATCAAGTCCTCAATGACAATATAACTCCTTATGTCAGGTGTTTTCTTATGTGGATGAGATCAAGGGTACCCTTGTGAATCTTCAGATTTCTCTTTTTGTGTTCCTGTGGCCTCGATGTACATTTGTCCTGAGAACTCTAGCTTCTTTGTTGTGCCCTGTTTCTCAATTAAGTTTTGTGAACCCAATATGTTACTTGGTGCCCTTTCCCTACACTGTGTCCTGGAAACTCTCTAAGCTGTAAACTGGTGAAATCATATTGTCCATTTCACTTGTTGCCCATCTCCCAAGTTTGTGATCTGGAGTGTCTTGAGAACTGATTTCTTCAAATACTTGTCCAGGATGTTATGTATGTCCTTTATTACTCCACTTGTTGGAATATAAACATTTAGTGTTTAAAGTGAAATTAAAACATTTGTTGCACAGCTTTGGTGTTTTGTGATTTGTATTTTGTATGGTTCTTTTTATAGTATGATTATCCTTGAAAATTCTATTGAAATCCAAATGCTTATGCCTAGAATATATGTTAATAAGTTAAATTTGAACATTTGCTAGAATAAAGAAAGTGTGTAGTATATTTACTCAAATGACACGTATTTCCTACTCAGTGTTACATTTTGGAGATCCTTATTTTTTTTAAAATATATTTTATTGATTTTTTACAGAGAGGAAGAGAGAGGGATAGAGGGTTAGAAACATCGATGAGAGACAAACATCGACCAGCTGCCTCCTGCACACCCCCTACTTTGACCGGAAAAGATCCTGGGACCTTTCAGTCCACAGGCCGACACTCTATCCACTAAGCCAAACCGGTTAGGGCTGGAGATCCTTGTTTTAATGTACTCACTGTTATCACCCAACTTTGCTTTACTTTTATCAGCAAGGTCTAGTAAGACAATATGTAGATTCATTTTTGTAAATACTATTATTTGAAAACTTTGAAGATCTCAAATTTATCTTCACATTTCAAAGGGAATATGTCATCTTACAATTCATATATATATATATATATATATATATCCATTTATTAATATCTCTCAAATATTTTTAGCAGTCTACTTAGAATATCTGTCTCTTGCATAGTCAAAGTTAACATTTTTATGCAATTCAAAAATTTAGTACCCATAAAAATTTCTCATCATGCTTCATCTTACATTTAAACTAGAGGCCCGGTGCACAA
Source organism: Myotis daubentonii (assembly GCF_963259705.1). NCBI lineage: Eukaryota > Metazoa > Chordata > Mammalia > Chiroptera > Vespertilionidae > Myotis > Myotis daubentonii. The sequence continues at coordinate 167,799,379 of NC_081841.1, forward strand.
CATTGGTGCATGGATGTGGTCCCTATGCCTGGCTGGAGATCAAAGCATGAGCGTCTGGCATGGAAGTGCCGGTCCCAGCTGACCTCTGGGCCATGGGCAGCACCTGAGCCCCCAGACCCCCGTGTTCCCCCCTCCGCCTGAATCAAGGCAACTGAGTCCCCACTTGGAGATGTGATGAGCGTGGCCCAACACCACGGGCTGGGGCACAGTGTGGGCCTCTGGGCCGCCCAGTGGCACTGTATGGAGGCCAAGTGGGCAGCACATTCTCTCCTGCCTGGACTAGTAGGCCCACTCCTTTGCAAACCCACGGGGAGCCCAACCGGCCCCTGCAATCCCGGTAGCTGTGGCCCGGCTCACCTGGAAGAGACCACGCGAGTGTGGGGCAGGCTCCTGGCAGGCGCCTGGCACCTGAGCACGGGGGCTTCCCAAGTGCATGATCCCTGGAGTCCTGGGGGAGGGTAGCAGGGGCAGTGAAAACGAGCTCAGCAGACACCCCACATTCTCACCGCACCTCTGTCCCTGTCACCCACACTCCCAGGTAGCCGAGGAGAGGTTGTAGCCCCCCACCTGGGCATTGCTGGAGGTTGGTCGCCACCACTCACTCCCAGTTCCCCTTCCCAGCCTGGAGACTGGCCCTGATCAGGCAATCAGGGCCTGCCAGCCACTGGTCACTGTCTGTAGAGTGATCAGTTAGGGCCGAGCCCTCCGCCTGGCTCCCTCAGTGCCTGGGAGCTAGGTGGCAGCCCCACTCCCACTGCTGCTGCTGCTCACTGTCTGTGGGGTGATTAGTGGGGTGATCAGGCCCCTGCTCACACCTGCCTTGGCCTGGCACCGCTGGCTCATCTGCTCCACCATCCCGCTGTGGTCCCGCACTTGTCAGGGCCCATCAGGGCTCACAGCACCTCCACTGCTGCCCGCTGCCAGTGCCATGTTGCCGATGTCTGCCATGTTCTGCACTGCCCCCTGGTGATCAGCACATGTCATAGTGAGTGGTCGAACTCCTGATCGAACTCCCAGTAGAGGGGACAATTTGCATTTTAGGCTTTTATTATATAGGATGCCTTTGCCTAGCCATTCTAATTCATGCTATTCCTCAAGGTTATTAGATAACGTATTTTCCTCCTTTATTATAACATCACTTTACATTGAAGGAGTTAGATCTATTTGTTTATCACATGTAGGGGTCATTAATACATACTATGCACTGTTTGTCAGGTTACAGAGTTAAATGCCCAACTATTAGAAAACACAACTAATTATAGAAGAAAAACATTTGAAAGGTTATTACAGTAGACTACATAATAGGAGAAAAAAAAGGAATTAGACTTAAGTGCCAGAAACATGAATTCTTAAAGAACAGACAAATAAAAAATTTGTTACCTGGGCTTTAAAGAATGGGTATGATTTGGCCAAATTGAAAAATGGTGTGGCTGTATGTGTATATTTATGTGCATGTGCTGGTAGTGTATCTATATTATAAAAGGCTAACGTAACAACCAAATGACCAGTCACCAGGAGGTGCATCGATGGGTCCCACGGTGGTGCGGCGGGTCTGGGGTCCCATGTGATTTTGCATGCTGGGCCTCTAGTTTTTATATAAGCATAAGTTTGCTTGGATTAAGAATTAGAGCAGCCACATAAATACAATGTTCAGTAAAATATTATTTAGGAACTAGAGGCCCGGTGCACAAAATTCATGCATTCTGGGGCATCCCTCAGCCTGGCCTGCATCCTCTCACAGCCCCGGAGCCCTCAGAGGATGTCCAACTGATGGCTTTGGGAGCAGGCCTAAGCCAGAGGCTCCCACCACTACCGCTGCGTTCACTAGCTGTAAGCCCGGCTTCTGGCTGAGCAGTGCTCCCCCTGTGAGAGTAGACTGATCATCAGGGGGCAGTTCCTGCATTGAGCGTCTGCCTCCTGGTGGCCAATGCACATCATAGCAACCAGTCATTCTGCCATTTGGTCAATTTGCATATTAGCCTTTTATTATACAGAATCATAGTCAGTAGTTGGATATATGAGAAAACTAGGTTATATTGGACAATATACCTACATATTTCAGATCATTTATAAAAGAAAATCTGATAAATAAAGGAACAAATTCATAAATATTATGAATATAAAGATTTTTACTTAACATATGAAGATAAGACATGATCATGTCTCTAAGCCCTGAAGCCCCAGCTAAGATTACAGGCATTTGATTAATAGTTTTATTTTTCTTACTGTTTGAGTCTTTTCTCTTTTACAGGGTAACCTCTGTCTTCAGACTTGTTTTGTGTTACAGTTTCATTAGAAAGGACTTGTTCCCAATTTGTTCTTTCCTGCCCAGGTATGACCCTTGCTAATATAGTTTGGAAACCTAATTCCCATGTAGCAATTGTTGAGTCAAGGGTCAAACACGGGAAGCATTTCAGCAGTCCTTGTGTTGCAGTCACAATTCACTTCAAGGAAAGGGAGCAAAGGTCAGGCCAAAATGTGGACCCAGGAATTTTAACAGAAAAGTTATTTTAGCCACTTAACTTGGTAACATCATATAAGACAGGTCAATTTTTTTTCAGGTATAATAGAAGTAAAATGGATAATTTTGATATGTGGCTTCTGTGATAAATTTCAATATATTTACCTTGATATAGTTCTTAAAAAATTAAGCCTGCAAAATATTCTCACAATGATAAATAGGTTTTGTTAACTCAAAACTAATTGTGTACAATTAAAACTGAACAAACTATGCACATTGTTATTCATTTTATATAAACAGGATGGGGCAAAGTAAGTTTACAGTTGTTTGGAAAATAATACAATAATTAATAAATAATATTACAAGAATAAACTCTGTGTTTCACGTACTCACAACTATAAACTTACTTTTGCCCCACCCTGCATAATTTTTACGATATTTAACACCACACTAGGAAAATGGATCATTTAGCGTTTTAAAATTCATTTAAGAAAAATTAGTTCTATAAGTGAAATATTGATCAGTAGTGACAAATGTGAATTTCTTAGCCTACTTTTTTCTTTGTAATAAAAAATTAGTTTATATTAACAAGTCAGGTATATACCAAAGATACAGGATAATGATTATATAAAATCAAAACAAAATGTTTTTATAACTTTTATCTTTTATATTATTTATGTATAAACTTATCTTTCCAATATAAAATTGTTTGCCATTTTGAGTAATCACTTTTTTTGCTAATGTGCTCATTTACAAATGTACTATAGTCGAAATGTGAAGGAGGAGAGGGTTGATTCCTTATAATATCCACTTAAGAATAAAGAAAGATATTTGCTTATGATAACATTTAAGTATTTAAAAGTATGTCAATCATAAAATTTAATAGACATACTCAACAAAATTATCTTTATCTTTTAAAAGTGACTTGAACACAGTGGATCCTTTACAGAGTTTTTTGAACAATGATTTGATTTTCATAATATTTCCAGCATTTCAATTACTATTTAAAGTTATGTTTTTCTAGAACTGTTTTGAAATATTCTTTAAAAGCATTAAGATAAAATATTTCATTATATCCTCTCATTTTTATTTTCTATATAGTCTAGCCCTCATAAAATGTTTTCTCTAATTTTATTTAATGTACTACTCCTTCAAGAGTGTGAATGATGACTTGTCAATTTATCCTTACCAACCATGTGTAAGAACCCCTAAACTTACACACCCAAAAACACAATGTCCCAGAAAATATTTAGATATTTACCACTCATACTAAGAAAAAGTAGTTTTAAGAAAATTTTGCATTGCATGCATTTGTACTTGATTGTTCATCTTTTCATATGCTAATAAGACATTTGTATTTTCCTTTCTGTGCATTCTAGTGTATTTGCCATTTTCTTATACCATTTTCGTAATTGGCACATTACAGATATTTATGATTAATGATTTATTACATATATTATTAATATTATTAAACATTTTTATTACACTTACATTTTGTGGTGTTTGTCCAGGCAATATTACTTATTACTTTGAAGGAAAAATATTATTATCCTTTACTAGCTCAGGGATTTGTATATTTGTGTGAATTATTCCTGGCATTTCTCTTGGGAAGGTCCATTATCTTAGCACACAATTCATTTTTTTTCTCTAGCCCAATCATTCTGTCTTTTTAAGTCTCTACCTATCATCATCTATATATTTACGAATTTGTATCATATTACTACCATATCATTGATTAAGTTTTTCCATCTCATTGGTTTGGTTTTGTCTTGTCACAAAGGCAATTTTAATTCTGCTATTGGGTGTTAGTTTGTTTGTTAATCCTCACCTGCGGATTTTTCCATTGCTTTTCAGAGAGAGTGGAAGGGAGGGAGAAGAAGGAGGCTATAGAGAGGGGGAGAGAGAGAGAGAGAGAGAGAGAGAGAGAGAGAGAGAGAGAGAGAGAGAGAGAGATGGAGAGAGAAACATCCACGCTTAAGAGACACATCAAGTAGTTGCCTCCCAAGAGAACCTGCAACCCAGGTATGTGCCCTTGACAGGCCACAGCACTCCACAACATCTTCAAGGAAACAGGACTCAGGCCAATCTACAGTTCAGATCTAATGCTAACCCCTTACTCTCAGCCCTCCACTTACTCTCAGTGTCAAATTCCACCCTCCCTCAAAGTCCTTTGAGATCTCTGTGTTTCCTTTCTTTGAGGGGATTTTTAACTAGATACATTGATTTCCCAAACAAAATTGTGCTTCACTTTTTATAGGACAAGAAAAGAATGGGTATTATGAAGATAAACAATAGAATATTCCATACAAATTCAACAAACATTTAGTCATACACCATTTAAGGATGGGGATATGTTCTGAAAAATGCTTCATTATGTGATTTCATCATTAGGCACATATCATAGGGTATACTTACTCAAATCTAGATTGTGTAGCCTACAACACACCCATTATGGCATAGCCTATTGCAAGCCTGTACAGTATGTTAATGTATAAAAATTAAAACATGATTAAATCAAGCACAAGAGAAAATGATGTAATCATGAGATGTGATTCTCAGATCAATGAGGCTGTTTCCTGCATAAAATAGTATATGACATACTTTTTTACAGCAATCTTTTTCTTTTATAAGTAGAAAAATTACACTCTATAATAATTATCGAAGTATATCATAGTAGATATATAATCCAGTAATTAGTGATTTATATTTATCAAGTATTATGTATTGTATATAATTGCCTGTGCTATACTTTTATATAACTGACAACACAGTAGGTTTCCTTAGACCAGCATCACCACAAACACATGAGTAATGCATTGAGCTACAAAGTTATAAGAGCTATGTTATGACATGACTAGGTGGTAGGAATTTTCAGCTCCATTATAATGTTATAGGACCATGGTCATATAAGTGATCTGTCAGTAACTGAAACATTATTTCACTTTTTATTTATTATGATAATGAGAGGCTTAACTTGAAATGCAGGCAGATAGGGCAGGGGTCCAGTGGAAAACAAAGGCAGGTGGGACATAGGCAGGGGCAGACACAGCAGTTTGAGCAGCCTAACCACAGGAACCAACCAAACAGAAATAATAAAATGTTTCTGGACTCAAAGTAGGAGGCATGGGAAACAAGGGAGGGCCTGCAGTAACGAGGTGTACGAAATGAATAGAAACAGAGAAAGTTCAGCATAGGAACAGAGACAGAACATGTAGAAACAGGGAAAGTTCAGGTCCGTGGCTGGGCAAGAACAACTGAGGGAATCAGTCAGGTGATGACACAGGTAGACATAGAGCAGGCTTATGGCAAATATATACCCCTGGACCACAAGGCTTTAACGGGAAGCCTATTATTGCCCCCCCCCCCCGCCATTCCCTTGTGGGGAGTTGGAATCTGCTTGTAATACATTTCCCACATTTTTGCTTAAATTTTATGGTCCACGGAGCTCATTCTTCAGCGTTGTGAGACCCAAGCCTGTGAAAAACACCTGACTCACCATTCGGGTCATCAATAATGCTGCTGTGAAATTTGTTTATAAGCTTTTGCATAAATGCTTTAAATTATTTTGGTTATATATGTCTAATTTTCTTTATAGAGCCCTTAACAAATTAATTATAGTTATTTTAAATTCCCTATGTGATAATTACAAGACCTGTGTCATATCTGTTTCTGATCTTTGTTCTGTCTCCTTAGGCTATATTTTTACTTGCCTCTAAGCATACCTTGTTGTTTTTGTTTGTTTGTTTAGGTAATAGGGACTGAGGTAAATGGTTTTATAGTGTAAGGTTTCACATGAATCTGGGTAGAAATTGGGTTTTGACTCATAGGTACTGGAGCTATAGATGTCAGAGGCTTTTATTTTCTCTCATGTTCTTATTTATGCGTCCCCTGTTGTCTTTTTGCTTCCCTAACAGCTCCTACTTACGTTGTATGTGCATCTAGCTATTCTTGCAGCTGTAATCAGCTGTTATTACACTTCAGGTCTGTTGATGTGGTGGTCACATGCAGAGGGAACTGAAGTGTTGTTATTTTTTCTTACTGTTTACAAATTTTCTTAGGATTACAAATTTGTCATTTAATAGGCCTGTGTCCCTGGGCTGTGATCTTTACAAGGATTTCTCAGCATTCTCCCCTCCCTTTCATGAAACAGACATCTAAAGAATGCTGGTGTTGGGTTAGTCTACTTCCCCCAAGTTGGATAAAACCATGGTAAATTCTTTTCCCCGCTGAGATTGCCTTCCTTATGGGAACACTTCTGCATGTGTTTCAATGTGGTAAGGTATCTCTTTCTCCTGCCAACGTGCTGACATATGCCCTCCTCCTGAGGGTGTTTGCCTAACTCTTCACTGCAACAACCTAATGGGGTTCTAGAGGTATTATCTGTGATACTATCAATGATCGAAACAGAAACTTGAACAGTAAGTGTCCAGATGCATTGCACTTAAGAAATGTAATAACTATTTCTTTATTTAGACTGTCAACCAACATCTGTTTTTACCTCTACATTAGACACTTTGCTGTCAATTCAAAAAATAAACACATTCAAGAGTGAGACTGACAACTGGACAGGGAATTATCTCATTACACCTGACATTGCAGATCCAGCGGATGATTGGCAATGATATTTTCTTATATTCTCAATTTCTGTTTCCTCAGCATTAGATATATTTTGAAATATAGAGGGAAAACATATTTCTTTTAAAGGGTATGCTTTATGCTAATTACTTATTCTTATAGTAGAAGAAACAATCCAAATAATTTTGTTGTAGAGAAAGGAGAAAGGATATAAATAAATAAATAAATAAATAAATAAATAAATAAATAAATATCATGCAACCTTCAGTCCTATAAGTTATTCTGTATTATGCATATAATGTGCTGATGTTATATAAAATTAAAACAAATAATTTTGTAAAATAATTTTACAATTAAAGTGATTGATGAAGATTTTTTAATATTTATTTACTGAGGAACCTTAGACATAAATTAAAATATGTTTTCTATAGTGTGCTTTGAAAAAGTTTTTTCTTGCTGGTTTTCCAATGCTGTAACATAGTAAATTGGCCATGGACCACCATTAACTCACATTTCATTTTTTAATATAATGTACTAGCAGCCTAATTTTTTGGACCTGAAAAGTATTAGATTTACTAGAAAAAGAATAATATACAAAAAAGTGTCTATGCTAGACACTTTTGTTTAAACTATTTGAGATAACTATAGCTTGCTGATTAAAAACTAATTTATGATTGCTTAGAGTGCAGAATCATAAATTTTAATGTAAAAATCACAAATACCCTTACTTAAAGTATAAGTCTAAGATACTTTACTTAAAATACAAACATGTACACAAATTATTTTGTTTCTTATTGTGTCTTATAACTACATTTTATATCTTTCTAAAATATATTTATTTTTTCTAATGATACACTCTGTTATTCATATTAATATCTTGTAGTTAAAATGACAAGTACAGCTGTCATAAAGAAGTTTGGAATAAAACAAATGATTATTTTTGATAACTATATATAACATTTGATAGGTACATAAATATATGCTAGATATTTATCTACTGATCATGAATATTTAACAGTGTATTGTTAAAGGAGTTAAAGTTTGTATGGTTAAACTATTGGTTCTATTCAATGGTTAAATGAACTGTAAAGAGAAATTTTACTTTAATAAGTGTCATTGAGCAGTTATCATTTTGCAGGACTTATTGGAGATTAAAAACTCCTTGCATTACTGCGCATACAGCAGACAGACACAAATATAGGTATGTGTATACTGTATAGCGTGTGGAGCACCCAGTTATTTTTTAAGAAAGAGAAGAAATCAAATTTCTTGCACAATAACTATATTTTGATATAATAATCATGATTAAATTAATGTTCTGAAGATGTGTATTCATATAAGAGCTCTTTCATGATTTAAGTTTAATTGCTCTCAATGAAAGTTTTAAAAAACACACACTGAAGAGTCAAAATCATTTCTCTTATCTTTCTTTTTAGGTGCTCCATGATAATCTGGCTCCTATACTCAACAAATAATTAAGTACATTATCAAAAAAGATCTTTTTTAGTAAAATGAATTTCTGCCTAAGCCAGCTAAATTTAAATACATTGATTCTTGCATGATTAAAACATTAAAAATGTAAGATTAACACATTTCATACAAAGTCAAGGCAGTAATTTGGTACACTCTATCAAATGGTAAGGAAATAATTAAATGATGTGGCTTCTCTTTTTATAATAAGTCCACCAACTCTCCATTTAATCCTAAAAGGTTTATCAGGAGTCATTTGCTCTGGGAGCCAAAGATTCTCTCTTATAATTAAATAAAGTAGATTTGTTGAGACAGGGTTCTTTCTAACTTCATTTTAGCAGTTTGAACAATTTGGAATTATACAATATGGGAGAGCACAATCAGGGCACTACTGAAACACTCAGAGAGTCCTCCTAAAACAACATGTCACCTGGATTTATGCAAGTGGTCTGCTGCCAAGGCAAGAAAGTCTTTCACATTAGTAAGCATACATTTTTTAAAATCTTTATTGTTGACTAGAGGCCCAGTGCACAGATTCGGCATCAGTGGGGTCCTCCTGCCTGGCCTGCGGGATCAAGCCTAAACTAGCAGTTGGACATCCCACTCGCGATCCGGGACCACTGGCTTTTAACTGCTCGCCTGCCTGCCTGATCGCCCCAGACCACCTCTGCCTGACTACCTGATTGCCCCTAACTGTCTCTGCATGCCTGCCTGATCATCCTAACCAGTCTCCTGCCTGCCTGACCGCCTCTAACTGCCTCTGCCTTGGCCTCTGCACCCAGAACAAAGGCTTTCCTGCCTTGGCAGCAGACCACTTGCATAAATCCAGGTGACATGTTGTTTTAGGAGGACTCTCTGAGTGTTTCAGTTGTGGCCTGATTGTGCTCTCCCATATTGTATAATTCCAAATTGTTCAAACTGCTAAAATGAAGGCTTTCCTCCAGCTGGCCGCAGGGAACCAGAACCTGGGCTTTCCTCCCTCTGGCCAGCCGCAGGCACCCGGGACCCAGGCAGGCTTCACCCAGGCCCCAGCTTTGTCAGGAAGGACATCCGGAATGACGCCCGGTCTACTTAGCATATTACCCTCTTATTAATATGGATAGATAGTATTACAGATGTTCCCTTTGTGTTTTTTTCTCCTATTGAGACCCTCTACCCTGCACCCGCTCCTCCCAGGCCTTTACCACACTGTTATCTGTGTCAATGGGCTATACATATATGCATATACGTTTCCTGGTTAATCTTCCCCTATCTCCCTTTCTCCCACCACCTCCCTTCCTCTCCTTCCCTCTGAAATTTGTTAGTCTGTTCCATGGTTCTATGTCTCTGGATCTACTTTGTTCATCACTTTATTTTGTTCATTAGATTCCACATAAAAGTGAGATCCTGTGATACTTATCTTCCTCTGACTGGCTTATTTTGCTAGCATAATACTCTACAGGTCTATCCATACTGTTGCAAATGGTAAGAGTTACTTCTTTTTTACCGCCACATAGTATTCTATTGCATAAATGTACCACAGATTTTTTATCCACTCAGCTGCAGATGGGCACTTGGGCTGTTTCCAAATCTTAGCTGTTGTAAATTGTGCTGCTATGAATATAGGGGTGCTTATATTTTTTCTAATTGGTGTTTTGGGTTTCTTAGGATATATTTATAGAAGTGGGATCACTTGGTTAAATGAGAGAGTATGATAAAATTTGGGGGACAAGATGAATTATATCACTTCAAAAATCCTAGGACTTTGTCTTTTTTTTAACGTTATAATATCTATGTTCTTTAGGTTTTTAAAAGTGATTCTTACATTCTCTATAGAAGATACAGAACCTGTGACCAGCCCTTAACAAAATGATTCAGGTATGACACATTCTAGAGCACTAGGATCAAACAACCAGTTAACATTTTATTAACCCTGTCTGACCTAGCCTGTATAATTAAGACATCTAATAATTCAAATTAAACAAAAAGGAGACCAGATGCAGGGAAGGGGGGAGATGGTGACTGGTGAGAAGGTGGGGAGGGACAGAGTGTGTGAGAGTGAGGGAGTGATAGAGGAATGTGTGGTGTGTGTGTGTATGAGCTAGGGACAGTTAGATTCTGCAGGTCTTCCAAAGGGCTGCCAAACCGGGCAGTCTTAGCCAGCAGACCCCCGCTCCCAGCATGGACACTCCTGGGCGGCCAGGGCGGGCACAGAGACCACGCCATCTTGGGAAACAGAGCTGCTTGAGACTAGGATCCTGGCCTCAGCACCACCCAGTCTGGTCTCAGACGCAAATCAGGACCCTGCAGCCACTGGGGACGGAGACCTGTGACTACAGCTACAGACCCACAGACACCAAGAATCCAGACATCCTGGCAGCAGATTTCTGTGAGTAATAGAGCCCATTCCTCTCCCCGCAAGCCCCTACAGGAACTTGAGCCTGAGAATGCACCGACACTGGGAATCTGTTCTCCGCAAGGCAATTGGGCGATGAAACCCGAAGCCCATGCAGGGTGGTAGTGCCACCTGACTTCGATTCTGGGCAAGCGCTCACTGAAGTGCCCCAAGCAGACCAGGACCCCGATTCTCTGGGCGGGAGGCAGCACTAAGCACCAGTGACTTGACTGTTTCTTATCACATGCGCACGGGATCCCTGATTTCCAGTGCATTCACACTAAAAGCCAGTGATTCCAATTCTTGGTGCACGTGCACACAAGGACCCTGATTCTCAGTGCGAGGCTGAGATATTGCATTCTTGGGGAGCTCTGACTCCTGGTACACGCTAGGGGGCTCTGATTCTCAACACATGCCAAAGGGGACTCTGTTTCAGCGCGTGCAGACAGGGTCCCTGATTCTAGGTGGCACACGAGCACTAGTAACGCTGCCTCTGGGCGAGCCTGGTTCCCACCAACCCACGATAGCCACACATCTTAGAGTCGGAGCTCTTCAGTGACACTAGGGCAGTACGAAGCTCCCACTGCACATGGCCCAGGCCCACACAACTTGACATTTGAACCTTCTGGTGATAGTCAAAATGGGGAGATGACACAATCCCCAGAGGAAAGAAAATGAGAAGTTGCCAAGAAAGAAAATTAGTGAAATTAAAGCATGCAACATGACAGAAAAAGAATTCAGAGTAATGGTTGTATAATTTATTCACTGGATGGATGAGAAAATCAACAACCTATGCAAGAATCAGGGAAGAAATGAAAAGTAATATAGCTACAATCAAAAACACCATGGAAGGTTTCAACAGTAGACTAGAAGAAGCAGAGGACTGAATTAGTGAGTTAAAAGATAAGGTAGAGAAACAAGCTCAATCTGAACAGCAACTGGAGAAAAAAATTAAAAAGAAGAAAGAGAGCCTAAGGGAGCTTTGGGACAACATGAAACGAAGTAACATACACAAATAGGGCTTCCAGAAGGACAAGAAGAGCAGCAAGGATTAGAAAATCTATTTGAAAAAATAATGACAGAAAACTTCCCAGATAATGGGAAGAAAACAGTTACACAAGTACAGAGAGTCCCAAGCAAGTTGAATCCCAAAAGACCCACACCAAGACATGCCATAATAACAATGGAAAATGTTCATGACAAAAAGAGAATCTTAAAGGCTGCAAGAGAGAGACAGAGAGTTACCTACAAAGGATCCCCCATCAGATTACCAAATGATTTCTCAACAGAAACACATCAAGCTAGAAGGGAATGGAAGGAGGTATACTAAGTGATGCAAAGCAAAGGACAGCATCCAAGAATACTCTATCCAGCAAGACTATCAATCAAAATTGAAGGGGAAATCAAGAGCTTTGCAGACAAAAAAGGCTAAGGGAGTTTATGACTACCAAGTCAGCAATGCAAGAAATGCTAAAGAGAATGCTGTGAAAAGAAGAAATAAAAAGGTAAGAAAGAACACAGGCACAAAAATAGAAATGACTACAAACAAGTACCCTTCAATAGTAACTTTAAATGTAAATGGATTAAATGTTCCAATCAAAAGACATCGAGTGACTGAATGGATAAAAAGACATGACCCATATATATGCTGTCTACAAGAGACCCACCTCAGAACAAGGGACTCACACAGACTGAAAGTGAAGGGATGAAAAAATATCTTTCAGGCAAATGGAAATGAAAAAAAAGCTGGGGTAGCAATACTTATATCTGACAAAATAGGATGGTGATCATTTTTGCCTTGCATGCCTGACAGGTCCAGAGCCTTACCTTCATACAATGAAATCTTGGCCTGTTTGGGGCTGATAAATTCTGCTGACCTTACCCTGACAATTTCCTGACACCTGGCCTCACTACAAAAGCATGAGCAGACACCCAGTGGGTGACAACTGGACTTGGTAAACCCTGAGAAATTTGCTGAATGGCCTCAGACCCAGCATTGGCACCGAGATTGAACCTCACCCCCACCTCGTGACTCTATGAGAACCTTCCTCATGCAGCTTGATTATTGCCAGAAGCTCTTTCAGTGACTGAGGTGACAGACAGACCCAAATGGAGGCAGGCGAAGGAGAATCTCTGGGTGTTTGGGGCCTTTTGTTGACCTGCTCCAGGACTCAGTGCTGGGGCAGCTGGCCTTTGTACATAGCATGTTCCTTCCCATGCACACCCAGGCCCAGTAGAGGCAGCCACAAATGGTGGATCTCTTTGTAGCTTCAAACAGGTGGCCCATGGCCAGTCACAGGCAGCATCTTACACTGACTTACACCAGTCTCTGCCAAGATGCCCCAGAAACAACACACATAGTGGTCAGCTTCAAACACCATCAGAACAGGTTCCAATTACTTTCAGAAGCAGGATAGCCAAAGGGAGATCTTGGAAGGTACCAGATCTGCTGAGTTGAATTCCATTCTGTGTGGTCAGGATCTGCACAGCAGGTCGTACATTGTGGTCAAGGTTGCTACTCAGAGTAAGCCATCCAGAGTATTGACCCCACACACAAATGGGCCAATAGCAATCAAGACTCAAGAACAACAGAAGGGCTCACACTCAAATACAACAGTATGTTGCACAAGGGACATTCCTGAAGCACACAGCTTAGGTGATCAAGGGGACTGTGCCACCGGATCTCATGTACAATGTAGCCCAATCTACAAAGATTGGGAGACATAGCAGATTTACTTAATACATAGAAACAAACACAAGGGGCAACCGAAGTGTGGAGAAAAACAAACATACAACAAATGGAAATCCAAGATGGCTGCTGACAGGACTGCAGGCGCAAGATAGTGTGCAAGTGAGAGAACGAAAGGAAAATACATGCACGCGTGGGGAGTGTGTCTATATTTGTGAGTGAGGGACAACTATATTCCATGGGACTGTTGGGGACTGGCAAACTGGGCTCCCCTGGTAAACATATATACACCCAATACAGGAATACCCTAAACATAAAAAAAAATTCTGGAGGATATCAAGGGAGAGATTGACAGCAATACAATCATAGTAGGGGACTAGAATACCCCACTAACACCAGTGGATAAATCCTCTAAACAAAAAATCAGCAAAGAAACATCAATCCTAAATGACTCATTAGATCAGATGGAATTAATTGACATCTTCAGAACATTTCACCCCAAAGCCACAGAATACACATTCTTCTCAAGTGTACATGTGTCATTTTCAAAGATAGACCACATATTGGGACACAGGCAAAGTCTCTTCAAATTCAAGAAGATAAAAATCATATCAAGCATCTTTTCAGATCACAATGGCATAAAATTAGAAATCAATGACAATAAAAACAATAAAAAAATAAAACACTTGGAGGCTAAATAGCATGCTATTAAACAATGATTGGGTTACCAAAGAGATCAAAGAAGAAATAAAAAGCATCATGGCAACAAATGACAATGAATATACAACACTTCAAAACCTATGGGATACAGTGAAAGCAGTCTTGAGAGGGAAGTTCAGAGCTCTACAGGCCTACCTCAGAAAACAAGAAAAAAAATGGTAATAAATTATCTAACACTACAACTCAAAGAGTTAGAAAGAGAGCAACAAGAAAAGACCAGCATAAGCAGAAGGAAGAAATTATAAAGATCAGAGTGGAGATAAATGACATAGAGACCTAAAAAACAATACAAAAGATCAATGAAACCAAAAGCTGGTTCTTTGAAAGGAACAAGATTGATGAATCTATAGCCAGGTTCACCAAGAAGCAAAGAGAGAGGACCTAAATGAACAAAATCAGAACTAAAAGAAGCGAAATAACAACAGACCTTACAGAAATACAAAGGATTGTAAAAAAAATATATGAACAACTCTACTCCAAAAAAACTAAACAACCTAGAGCCGTGGTCGGCAAACTGCGACTCACAAGTCACATGCAGCTTTTTGGCCCCTTGAGTGTGGCTCTTCCACAAAATACCACGTGCGGGCGCACGTACAGTGTGATTGAAACTTCATGGCTCATGCGCAGAAGTCGGTTTTTGGCCTAGGTGAGTCTATTTTGAAGAAGTACTGTTGATATTTGGCTCTGTTGACTAATGAGTTTGCTGACCACTGACCTAGAGGAAATGGAGATATTCCTAGAAAAATATGACCTTCTAAAACTCAACCAAGAAGAATAAAAAAATCTCAACAGGCCAATAATTAAGGAGGAAATTGAAGCAGTCATCAAAAAACCTCCAGCAAAAAAAATTCCCAAGGCCAGACTGCTTCACAGGGGAATTTTACAAAGCATTCAAAGAAGGCCTAAAACCTATCTTTATCAGACTATTCCAAAAAATTCAAGAGGAAGGCACACTTCCAAGCTCTTTCTATGAAGCCAGCATTACCCTAATCCCCAAACCAGATAAAGACAATACAAAGAAAGATAATTACAGGCCAATATCCCCATGAACATAGATGCTAAATCCTCAACAAAATTCTAGCAAATTGGATCCAGCATTACATTAGAAAGATCATACATACACCATGACCAAGAGGGATTTCTTCCAGGCATGCAAGGCTGGTACAATATTCACAAATCAATTAACATGATACATCACATAACAAATTGAGAAACAAAAATCACATAATCATATCAATTGATGCAGAAAAGGCATTTGAAAAATTCCAACACCCTTTCCTGATAAAAACTCTCAGCAAAGTGGGAATTAAGGGATCATACCTCAACATAATAAAAATCTTATATGACAAACCTACAGCCAACATCATACTCTATGGGCAAAAACTAAAACCATTTCCCCTAAGAACAGGAACAAGACAGGGATGCCTACTTTTACCACCCTGTTAGGCATAGTACTGGAAGTGCTAGCCATAGCAATCAGACAAGAAAAAGAAATACAAGGCATCCAATTGGAAAAGAAGAAGTAAAATTGTCATTATACGCAGATGACATGATATTGTATATAGAAAGCCCTAAACACGCCATTAAAAAACTACTAGAATTAATAAATGAATTCAGCAATGTAGCAGGATACAAAATTAAACCCAGAAATCTATGGCTTTTTTATACACCAATAATGAATTCACTGAAAGAGATACTAAAAAACCAATGCCATTTACCATTGCACACACACAAAAAATTAAGATCCCTAGGAATAAATTTAACCAAGGAGGTAAAGGATCTGTACTCAGAAAATTACAGGACCCTGAAAAAAGAGATAGAGGAAGACATAAACAAATGTAAGAATATACCATGTTCATGGAAAGGTAAAATCAACATCAGCAAAATGTCCATACTACCAAAGCAATCTATAGGTTCAATGCAATCCCCATTAAAATGCCAATGGCATACTTCAAAGACCTAGAGCAAACTCTCCAAAAATTCATCTGGAATAAAAAAGACCCCGAATAGCTACAGCAATCTTGAGAAAGAAAAAAGTTGAAGAGGTCATAATACCAGATATTAAGCTATACTACGAAGCCACTGTTCTCAAAATTGCCAGGTACTGGCACAAGAACAGGCATATAGACCAATGGAACAGAACAGAGAACCTAGAAATTGACCCAATTCATTATTCTCAATTAATATTTACAAAGAAGGCAAGAACATATAATGGAGTCAAGACAGTCTCTTCAATAAATGGTGTTGGGAAATTGGCCAGATACATGCAAAAATAAACTCAAAATGGATAAAGGACTTACTAGTAAATGTAAGACAGGAAACCAAAAAAAGCTTAGAAGTAGCCATACACAGCAATATAGCAGACATTTGTTGTAGCAACATCTTTACTGATTCAGCTCCTAGGGCAATGGAAACTAATAAGATAATAAACAAATGGGACTTCATCACAATAAAAAGCTTCTGCACATCAAAAGAAACCATCAACAAAACAACAAGAAAGCCCACTGCATAGGAGAACATATTTGCCAATGTTATCACTGATAAGGGTTTAATATCCAAAATTTATAGGGAATTCATATAATTTAACAAAAGGAAGATAAATAATCCAATTGAAAAATGGACAAAGGACCTAAATAGACACTTTTCGAAAGAGGACACACAGAAGGCCAAGAGACATATGAAAACATGCTCAAAGTCACTAAACATCCAAGACATGCAAATCAAAACAACCATGAGGTATCATCTCACACCTGTCAGAATGGCTATCTTCAACAAATCAACAAAGGCCAAGTGCTAGGGAGGATGTGGAAAAAAAGGAACCCTTGTGCACTGCTGTTGGGAATGCAGACTGGTGCAGCTACTGTGGAAAAATAGTATGGCGTTTCCTCAAAAAGTTAAAAATGGAACTCGCATTCGACCCAGTAATGCCACTACTATGAATATATCCCAAGAAAACAGAAACACCAGTCAGAAAGGACATATGCACCCCTATGTTCATAGCAGCACAATTTACCATAGGTAAGATTTGGAAACAGCATAACTGCCCATCAACAGATGAGTGGATTAAAAAACGGTGGTACATCTACACAATGGACACTACACTGCTGTAAAAAAAGGAATTCTTACCATTTGCAACAGCATGGATGGAACTGGAGAGCATTATGCTAAGGAAAATAAGCCAGTCAGAGAAAGATAAATATCACATGATCTCACTCATTTGTGGAATACAATGAACAACATAAACTGATGAACAAAAATAGAACCAGAGTCATAGAAGCAGTGAACAGACTTTCCAACCTATGAGGGAAAATGGGGGTGAGAAGTAAGAGATCAACCAAATGGCTTGTATGCCTGCATATGAGCATAACCAACGGACACAGATGGGGAGGGGGGGAGGGGAGGTCAATGGGGGGGAAAGGAGACTTATGTAACACTTTAAACAATAAAGAATTTAAATAAAAAATAGATAAGGATATGTTGGGGCCCTACCATTCTCACAAACATGTTTCTGTTTTTATTTTTACCACTAGAAACATCAATATGAATACAAAACAGAATTAGAAACTCAGTACGCTCTCTAGGGTGTATTTATGCAAAATAAACAGTACATAATATAAAACTGGCAATATAACCTTCAGTAGGAGCTCTTCGTTATTTAAGGAAAAAGAAGACCAAAATAAAGGTGTTTTCACAGCAAGAGAATTATTGTAGTATTAGTAGAAGAACCATTTCAAGCTCTACTCAGTTCTCAAGTAACAAGATATCCACCTTGATATTTCTTTTCAAAGGTCACACTCAAGAAAAATGAAACAATTTTAATTGTCACAGCAAAATACAATGATTACCTAGGCTTTTATGTTTGAACTGTGAGGACTTTATGATTTTAAATTTTTTTTTTTCCTGAGCACCTCATTATGTTGCACGCACTGCTGACTTGACTATAGCAATTTTCAGCTCTTGGCTCTCAAGCATGATTTCCTTTCTGTTTTTCTTATTGCAAAATTAAGCTTGCTATATTGGATAGAAATCAGCCATCAGGAAAGGGAGGGATGGAGAGAAACAGAGAGGGAGAGAGAGTGGTGGAGGGATAGGCAAAAGAGAAGAAAGGAAGACTCAGAGAAAGGGAACAAATCCCTGAAAATCCCTAAATTGATCTTTTTTACACTTAACTCTCTTCCCACTGTTAGAACATAACATTCTCTCTGATAACAACTATGTTTCCATTATCTCCTCCCTTAAGCCTCTAATCTCTCTCTCTCTCTCTCTCTCTCTCTCTCTCTCTCTCTCTCTCTCTCTCTCTCTCTCTCTCTCTCTCTCTTAAATCAACTCTCTTCCACCTTCCTCATACATTCCAGCCTTTCTCACATTCATTTATTACTAAATTCTTCTTCTACACATGCTCATCTTCTAGTTCTATTTCTCTCAAGGAATCATCCATGAAGATTCCCTCCCACTCATCTCTATATCAAGACTAGTATAATCTTGCACAGTCTCCTCCATATTTTATGTCAATTTCTTTCCATTTTCTCCATTGCCAACAACCTTCTCTCTCTTGCACTATTATTTAGTTTTCCATCAGGTCTCCTATATACTACCTTATTCTCTTCATCATATCCTCCTTTTTTTTTCTTCTTCAAAATATGTAACTATTGCTAAGCCTCCTGGGCAGTAAGGTACTATCTTCATAGTAATAGATAGGCATGGACATACTCGAATTCTTTGATTCAATTCAGTACTATCTGAATAAGTTTGCTCTGCTAACTAAAGGAATTTTTGGTTTCCTGGCTCGTTCTCCTCCTTTGCCAGAATCATGGTAAAATGTAGATATCTGAACTTTTGTGATTGAGAAGTAAAGGAAGACGATGAAAAGGACTTAATGATGGAGGGTTGGAAGAAAAAATTTAAGGAAATCTGAAGAAAGGCATAGCATTAGTTCACAGAATGAGAGGAGCTAAGGAATGCTGTGCTCTTCCTATTGTGTCAGAAGCACAAATTAAGAAGTAGAATTGATTTTAACTTACTTTTTAATTGTTGCATGATCTCCTTGGCTATAACTTTGGTATAAATTACATATATGATAATAACAAGACTGCCCATAGCATATTAGCTGCAACATATATTACATCTAGGTTGCCTGAAATTTCACTCTTTTACTCAGTAATTTACTAACTATACTTGAATACCTTCACTTATTATTTGATACTGATCCTGTTCAAAATCATTACTATGTACGAAACTATCAAGATGTTTTGTTCAATGACTATCATGGAGAACTTTATCCTCTGAATCCTAAATCCAATTGTAAAAAAAGAAAATTAGAACTAAACACAATGCCACTTTTCTTATTTTCTTTTTCCTTTAGCTCATTTGTACACAGTTGGGGTAAATCAGTTTTTCCAAAATTGTGTATCCAGTAGATATAAGTTAGTGATTTGAAAATGCTTCCTTTTAAAACAAAGAGCTTTTGTTTGTATGTTTTCAAATGGATTTCTCAATGTAAGCATGGATTTTGAATATATAATGTGGTGTAGTAAGTAGTAACAAACTTTCTTCCTTTTGTTTTTGGTTGTAATTAAAAATTTTTTTCTTACATATCTTGTAAGATCTATATTTTTCCAAGCTTCTTTGAGATAAACTGCTCTTTACATATTTTTGAATATACATTATTTGTCCTATTTGCAACAGTTCTACTGATCCTTAATTAATTAGTTTTTCTCTTATTCTTTACCTATTCTTTCACCCTTCCCTTCTAAAACTTGTATTGTCACTTTTGTTATGTTATCATGAATTTCCAGATTCTATAATTGCTAAGGCCTAACAAAAATAAAATAAAATAAAATAAAATAAAACAAAAGGTATCACTTTTTATGCTATATTTTTTAAAGCAAAAAAAATTTAATAGTGATAATAAATATTACATAAGGTCGGTTACCTGGAGATTTTCAGAAAACCTGGTGAAAAAATGGCCCAAAGTTTAAAGACTAATTATCTTTCACATATTTTCTAATATTATCTAATAAACAAAAGTATTTATTGGTAAGTATGTTTAACAATTATTTTAAGGACTCCTAGTGTTCTCTTTGCTTTTCAATCTTAAACTCTTATGTAATTCTCCCTTAAATGTTGAAAAACTAATTTCTATCTTTATATAAACATTTAAGAAAGATTTAAAATATCTATCTCTGAGGGAAGGTGGGCGAGGGTGGGTGGGTAGGAGATAATCAACCAAAGACCTTGTATGAATATATGCATAACCCATGGACACAGACTATAAGGTGGTGAAGACCTAGGATGGGGTAGGGGTGGGCAGGGGCGGGCTGGAAGGGGTCAATGAGGGAAGAAAGAGGACATATGTAATACTTTCAACAATAAATATTTTAAAATATTTAAATTATATTTTTTAATTATTACTTAATGGTATGAAATCCAGAATCAGACTAGTTTAACTTGGAAAACATTAAGCTAAGAACTATTTGACATTGTATTCTAAATTAAATATTTTACAAATGTAAAAAAAATGTGCTAATTAAAGTTATGGGAATGATCAAGATCAGTGGATTAATTAGCAGAAACATGAAATTAAATTGGACATTAGGCACACAGCCTATTATTTATTTAAGAAAATAAACTATAGCTCAACTCAGTCAAAGGGATTTACTTACCAGGTCTTTCTTTGTAAATAAATCATTGAAAGCAATTTTCCAAATGAGGTCTAAAAAGAAAGTGATCAGTTCCACATGTAACTCTTTTTATCACAACAATATATTTCTATTAAACTTGCAAAATATAATAATTATCTGTGTTTATAATCAGTCAACTAAGTGAATTTTACCTTATAGAAACAGTTGCTATTATTGTCAAATGTCAGATGAAAACATGAATGGAGGGAAGGAAAGGAGAATGCACTCACAAAGATATGTATGTGTGTACCTTCAATAAAACTCTTAACTTCTAAAAAGCTTTAAGTCTCAATGTTTATGAAATAACCAGAAGGCTCATGACAACTGGGATTGAGTCATTTCCAGGGTAACATAAACTTGCAACATAAACTTCTATGCTCATTCCTATTACTTAGTATAGTTGAGAATTCTTATCTAAGTATTCTATAAATAAATGTAAATGATCTGTAGCAACAGCATTATAATTTCAGGTATAAAGTTATTTACTAGCCATCCTTAATATCCTTAAATGTTTACAGTTAATGTATGAGGTGTGTGAGAGAATAAGTGAGAAAAGGTGAAAGAAGGGAATAAGACAAAGACTAAAAGAAGAATATTTAATTGAAAATATTGTGAAAATAAAAGAAAAAGTGCACATACATACTTTTTACTATTTATGATTCCTTAGTTTCAAGATATTGCATTGTAATATTTTAATAGTTATTTCTGAAAATTTTTCATTTTTATATTTATAATTGACACAAAACCCCTGATACTTGAATTTCAGTAACTTCTAATTATTTCCAAACACTATGTGATTTGCTCTAAGTTCTGAATTTTTCTAAAATATATGTTTGGAAGGGTATTGAAGGGAAAAATAAAACACCAGCAATGGATATGTTTTCCTTCAAATATGCCAGTAGGACCTAAGATCATTGCTATGGCATTGCCCAATTTGTGTGGCTCAGTGGTTGAGCCTTGACCTATGAACCAGGAGGTCACGGTTAGATTACCGGTCAGGGCACGTGCCAGGCTATGGGCTTGATCCCTAGTAGCGGGCATGCAGGAGGCAGCCGATCAGTGATTTTCTCTCTCATCATTGATGCTTCTATCTCTATCTCCCTCTACCTCCTCTCTGAAACCAATAAAAAATATCTTTTTTTAAAAATGAAAATATATTTAAAAAAATACTATGGCATTATAGGTATGAATCAACATTCTATCTTTGGATATTTACTTTTCACATCACAAGGCAATCCCTTAAAAATAAATAGCTATAACATTCAATGATTACATCACCCAATCTACTACAATCTGTATATGAGCACTCTAAATTATAACCATCAATCTTCTTGTACCTTTATATATATGTTACCTTGCTCATTTATTTGCAACTATGGTTAAGATTTAATTTTGAGACAAAAAAATTAATTTAAAATGTACATCCGCTCCTAATTTCTCTTCCTTCTCTACTTTATATAACACTTATATATTGTTTTCACATTTTATTTTTTTCCTTGGCTTTCCCTGTGTTCTCTGTAACTGTGTTGTACTATTATGGGAGTATCAAGATGTTGTAGATGAATTTTGAGAGGAATTTAATTTAGAAAAGAACTTAGAATCTGACTTGACAGTTAATAATCATATGATTTAATCAAATTAGTTAGTTACTCTGAGGTAAAATACTTTAATTTGAATGTTAACATGAAATGTAATGCTATATTTATTATTAAGTAGGCATTGAGAAAGAGTGGCGTACAAACTGCTCTTTGTGATTGTAGTCTAATTTTATAGTAAGCATAAATGTCAATAATTCTTAGTAAGTAATCATCACAAGTAAATATTGGTCGGCTTGACCTGAAGGAGATTTGTAGAGTTATAAAAAAAAGTAAAATGAAAATAATAAAAAGTTAATTAAGTAGTGGTCCAAATATATAAGTGAAACTATGAGATCAAGATGCCACAAACGCCAAAAGAAATGAGATTTGCATAAAGGAAAGATGATAATTGTTTCAAATGGTGATGAACTGTCAAAATTTATGAGGATTAAAAAGTGCCCTTTGAAGTAAAAAACTGAATATCCCTGGTGGAAAAGGCGTAGAAATATTCTATTGAAACCGTAGATCACATATATTGATTAGATTGGGCTGAAGACAGAAAGGAAGATAATACCAATTTCCAGTAAGAATGGATTTAAAACAATGAAATATTGAATAAAACATGAATCAAATACAAAACAAAACATTATTTCGAGATAGAAGATGGCTGGGCAGTCAGGGCTGGAACCATGGGAGTGAAGTAGAAAGGGAAAGTCCAAGAATAACAGGATATAACATACTGACTGTGTCCTGTTCCAAGAAAAAACACACAGATATAAGCAAAAGGACCTAGAACTGGACCAGCTACGTGGGAAGAAAGCATGTGCGGGATATGTGAGCTTTAAAATGTGTGGCTGTTGCTAAGGCAGAATTATTTGAAAGGACCAATCAGGAGCTAGAAAGTATACATCTACTCCTAGACAAAGAAGCATGCCTTTCTCCTCTCTCTCGGGCACACCTTTCCTGGCTCTCCTGTGGCAGAGGATATACTCCCCTGAGCCCATGTGGCTTATGGCCATATGGGACTCCACACATGGACTGATGGACTTTAATTAGCGTGAATACTGAACTATACCCGGCTGCAACATGGAATGGAAGCTCTGGGCACTGGCCTGCTTTTGACTCCCCTGAAACCTCAGGTGCACCTTCTCCAGGACCAGCTTAAGGGCCATGGGACTTTGGAACCTGAGACAAAGAAGCTTAACCAGTAACCGCTTTGGGCCCCCTTCCTGCTGTGCCATGCTGCAGGCAGTCCTTCTATTTCTCAATAAACTTTGCTTCCACTTACTATCTTTGTCTTTGAACTCATTCTTCGATTTTTCAAGACAATGAACTCAGACCCAAACAAAAATGTTAGCATCATAAGGATAGAGAAATAGTAATAGTAAGAGGGTGAGAAAAAAAAATGCATGCAATGAAACTAACCAAATGTTAGCTGATGTAGATGTAGTAATACCTGAAAAGTATACCTAAAGCAAAAAGCTGTAAGATCAAATATGTGTATTTTGTAATAATCCAAAAAACTTAAAAAACTATATAATAATTCTAAAAATGTATACACCTGATAACACACCTAAATTATATAAAGAAAAGTTTATACATGAGATAAAGAAATTCAGAAAAACCACTGTGAGATTATAACACATCTTAGTCAATAAGTATAGAACATTTTAAAAGATAATAACCAAAAAGCATATTGATTTGGAAAACATGATTAATGCAATTGATATAAAGGCTGTACTTTCAATATTGCACCCCAAAAGAGCAAAAATACAAACAGGGTGGGACAAAAGGTTTAGAGTTTTGAGTATAAAAAACAGAGTTTATTCTTGTATTATTATTTATTAATTTTTGTATTGTTTTCCATACAAACAACTGTAAACCTTCCTTTGCCCCACCCTGTATTCATTAAAGTTCATATGGAATTCTCAGAATGGTCATTCTCTGGCCCATGAAATAAGCCTTAACAAATACCGAAGGACAGACTGAAATGATGAAAATATATTCTCTCACCCGACTGGAACTGAAAAATCAAGACTATACAGACATTTAATATGCCGACTTAAACTCCCAGTTGAGAATTTAAGAAACAACTTTATGAAAATTAACATGCTATGAACAGCATTATGATAATACTAGGGGCACGAAATTTGTGCACGGAGGGGAGTGTCCCTCAGCCCGGCCTGAACCCTCTCAAATCCGGGACCGCTCAGGGGATGTCCGACTGCCGATTTAGTCAGACACCCGGCAGTCGGACATCCCTGTCGCAAACGGAGACCACTGGCTCCTAACCGCTCACCTACCTGCCTGCCTGATTGCACCTAACCACTCTGCCTGCTTACCTGATCGCCCCTAACTGCTCCCCTGCTGGCTTCATCACCCCTAACTGCTCCCCTGCTGGCCTGATTGCCTTAACTGCTCTCCCCTACTGGCTTGATCCCCCTAAGTGCTCTCCCCTGCTGGCCTGATCCCCCTAACTGCCTCTGCCTCAGCCCCGCCACCATGGCTTTGTCCAGAAGGATGTCCAGAAGGATGTACAGTCTAATTAGCATATTACCCTTTTATTAGTATAGAAATTTAAAATTTTAGGTAAAATCAAAAAGTCACTAGAAACACAGATAAAAATAGACGTGGATGCAGTCCCACATCTATTAACTAAATTACAATTTGTATTAAAATTATTCCCACAAAGGAAACTCTAGGCCAGCGGTTCTCAACCTGTGGATCGCGACCCCTTTGGGGGTTGAACGACCCTTTCACTGGGGTCGTCTAAGACCATCAGAAAACACATATATAATTACATATTGTTTTTGTGATTAATCACTATGCTTTAATTATGTTCAATTTGTAATAATGAAAATACATCCAGCATGTCAGATATTTACATTACGATTCATAACAGTAGCAAAATTACAGTCATGAAGTAGCAACAAAAATAATTTTATGGTTGGGGGTCACCACAACATGAGGAACTGTATTAAAGGGTCGCGGCATTAGGAAGGCTGAGAACCACAGCTCTAGGCCCTGTTATATTTACCAGTGAACTATTGAAGAGAGGAATAGCACCAGCACCATGATCACACAAGATTTATCAAGACATGAAAAAGAGCAGACACTTTGTTTTACACAGCCAAGGTAATAATGGTAGCAACATTAAACAAGGTCATGAAATAAAAAATGTAATTTTAGGTCAATCCATGCCATTTTGGGGTCACTGCTATTTATTTCTACAAATACAGTGTGGTTTTCATGTTGGGCATACTTACGTGATCATGTTGGGATATACAAAGTCATTATTGGCCCAATTCAATGACTTTTTTCATTGCATTCCTTACAATAAAATGTGGAAAAACAAATTTTCAATAGTTTACCTTATCCTATATAATCAAAGCCTAGGTGGCGTCGCGCGATGCCCTCATGAGATGTCGTCACAAGATGGCCACTGCAACGTCGTCATAAGATGGCTGCCACAAGATGGCTGGCAGAGGAGGGCAATTGGGGGCAACCGGGACTGCAGGGGAGGGCAGTTGGGGGGATCAGGTGTTCCGGGGAGGGCAGTTAGGGGAAACCAGGTCAATAGGGGAGAGCAGTTGAGGTGATCAGGCCAGCAGGGAAGGGCAGTTGGGGGTGATCAGGCTGGCAGGGGAGGGCAGTTGGGGGCAATCAGGCCAGAAGGGGAGCAATTAGGCATCAATCAGGCTGCCAGGGGAGTGGTTAGGGGGCGATCAGGCTGGCAGGCATAAGCAGTTAGGGGCAATTAGGTAGGCAGGCAGGCGAGCAGTTAGGAGTCAGCAGTCCTGGGTAGTGAGAGGCAGTTGTACATCCCCCGAGTGGTCCCAGATTGTAGAGGGTGCAGGCCAGGTAAAGGGACAACCCCCTCCCGTGCACAAATTTCATGCACCAGGCCCCTAGTGTGTCTATAAGAAACTGGACAAAATTTGATTTTTTCTGTTATTTGCTGAAAGTGAATCATATTGAACATGGTGTTATGAAAAATGTCCTGGTAACTTGTTAATGTTGACAATTTTATGAAATTCAATTATCCTTGCATTTTAGATGCAATTATACTATACAGTAAGAAGAAACTTTTTTTTTTCTTTCCTGAAAGAACTCTTAAGTATAAATTAGTTATAGCAGGGATTCTGTTTTACGACTCATTACAATCTGCTCAACTCACTTCCTGGAGAAGTGCCTAAGCTGTTGCTTAAGAATTTGCACACTTGGAAAATTCTTGTTTGCTATAATAGATGCACAAAAGTGTTATAAACCAACAGTGCTATGTATTATCTTGTGTTTTGTCACCTACAGTTTTATGGATACCTATCATTTGTTTACTATATTTAAAACATACTTCTAGTTGTCTCAAACCTCCACATTATTTTGCCCTTTCATTTTTCTGTTTTTACATGATGGCAATGCCATTAACAATAAGCTTTCTATTCAGTGTTGTTATTTTTAGAAAAGAATATGGAATATAGATAGATTTGTGTATTCACGAGTGAAACCAAGGTGCTATGTTCCAGTCTGAGAGAGAGAAGGGAGAGAGAGAAACATCAATGTGAGAGAGAAACATTAATTGGTTACTTCTGGTACTCAAGGGATCAAACCTGCAACCTAGTTATGTGCCCTGATGGGGAATCAAGTAAATGACCTTTTGGTATACTGGATAATGCTCCAACCAACTGAGCCACCCAGCCAGGGCAAAGAGTAGGGCAATTTTTTTAATTTTACTCTCATCACTATATTTTGAGGTCAGGGTCTGAAAAGCAAGCAGTAATTATAGCAGCAGTAATTATAGTGATTTTATGCAACTTTATATTTTCTGTAAAAATAATTTCATATCTACTTTCATTTCGTTATCATTTTTTAATTTAAGTTCTTTATTGTTTAAAGTATTACATAATTCTCCTTTTTCCCTCATTGACCTCTCCCTGGCTGCTCCCAACCCCCAGCACATGCCCTCACTCCCCCACCCCATCTGTGTCCATTGGTTATGCTCATATGCATGCATACAAGTCTTTGGTTGATCTCTTACCCCCTCACCCCCTGCCTTCCCTCATAGGTTGAACAGTCTATTAGATGCTTCTATGACTCTGGTTCTGTTTTTGTTCATCAGTTTATGTTCTTCATTATATTCCACAAATGAGTGAGATCATGTGATATTTATCTTTCTCTGGCTTATTTTGCTCATTATCATTTTTAAAAAGATAAGGAATAAACCTCATACTATATAGAGCCAAGGATTTCTAATTTACACTCCTTTGAGTACTTTACTATATTACAGCAATATAAATCAAGCCTTATATAATAGTGGCGTAATAAATATAGATTATTTAATTGTTATGAGATGATAATAATTCTCAAAAGATGTAAATCAAACCCATATATAGTATTATTTGAAAACTCAATTCTAAAATAAAACATATATATATATCTTTAAATATACACACACACACACACATATATATATATTTAAATATTGTGCCTTGTGTGGTTGTGTGTGCACACACACATGACACACACCCACACATGGCACAATATTTAATTTCAATTTAGTTGTGAGAATCCTTCACTAATCACAATGTATGGGGACTTACTCTGTATTATTCATGGAACACCATGCAGCAATTATTCATGGAACAACAAGACTGGAATCACAATTTAGCAGATGCTAGTTAGAAAATTACATTATATTATGAGAACAGGGAAAATGGTTTGGAGATAAGATCACCTTACAGAATATTTAGTACTTAAGGTACTGTTATGAAAAATACACCTTAACTTCTCTCTGTTTTGATATTGTGCTTTAGGAATTTTTAAATGCCTCATCCTTTTATCTCTATGGGTCTGTCCTTAAATTCTATTATCTATCAATATATTTATATTATGTAACTATACAGATGCTGATATCTACATTCTAATCGATATCCCATTCCTCCTTATCCTGAATAGATATAATTTCTCTACCAAAGAGTTTTTAAATTATTAACCAAGACTGTGGAGCCCATGAAAGACTATGCTGTCTTGTCTCTGCTTGTTTTTATTTATTTATTTTTCTAACTTTTTTGTTTTGTTTGTTAATCCTCACCCTTATTTGAAGTCTCCAACCCTGGTCTAGCTGGAAAAATATCCATGGTAACAATGATATATTGGCTTCTGTGTCATTCATCCTTAATTTCATTAAGCAAATAGCATTAGACTTATTCAGTCTGGCAGGACAATTTAGTCAGAATGAATCAAGTGAAGCTTCTTTTTAAAATACCTAATATACATTAGGTGTAAAACATAAGAAAATTTTACCAAGAAAGACTTCTAGAAATACATTTTTTAATTGCTAAACTGATCTTATTTGCCAAGGAATTAGCCAAAACTGTAATTAGAGATGATTATTTTAATATTCTATTGGATTTCATTTAACTGTCTAGAGTCTGAAATACATATCTCACATAGGCACAGGTAATAGTGTGGTGACAGCCATAGGAATGGGGGGTGGGGAGAGGTGGAAGTAGGAAAAAGGGCGATAAATGGGGATGGAAAGATATGACTTTGGGTGATAGGCACACAATGCAGTGTGCAGATGATGCTTTGTTGAGTTGTACACTTGAAAACTACATGGTTTTGTTAAACAATGTTACTCCAATAAAATCAATTTTAAAAAAAGATTTTAGAATCTATTTTTTGAGAGAGATTTTTTAACTTCTTTGATATTTATACCCAAATATAACTTTAGATTTTGTAAAATAAGTTATAAAACTTTACATTGCATTCCTTGAAATATTACATTTTATGTAATACTAGAGGCCAGGTGCACAAAAATTTGTGCACTCGGCAGGGGGGCGGGGGGGGGGGTGTCTCAGCCCAGCCTGTGCCCTCTCGCAGTCTGGGAGCCCTCGGGGGATGACCACCTGCTGGCTTAGGCCTGCTCCCCAGGGGATTGGGCCTAAGCTGGCAATCAGACATCCCTCTGGCAGCCCGACCACCCTCGGGGGATGTCCACTTGCCAGCGGGGAGCAGACCTAAGCTGCAGTTGGACATCCTTAGGGATGCTGAGGAGGCAGGAGAGGCTCCCACCACCACCGCTGTACTGGCAGCCATCAGCCTGGCTTGTGGCTGAGCAGAGCTCCTCCCATGTGAGAGCGCCCTGACCACCAGAGGGCAGCTCCTGCATTGAGCGTCTGCCCCCTGGTGGTCAGTGTGTGTCATAGTGACCAGTCTTTCTGCTGTTAGGGTCAGTTTGCATATGACCCTTTTACTATATAGGATAGAGGCCTGGTACATGGGTGGGGGCTGGTTAGTTTGCCCTGAAGGGTGTCCTGGGTCAGGGTGGGGGTACCACTGGGGTGCCTGGCCAGCCTGGGTGAGGAGCTGATGGCTGTTTGCAGCTGGTCACACCCCCTTCAGGGTGGGGGTCCCCACTGGGGTGCCTGGCCAGTCTGGGTGAGGGACTGAGGGCTGTTTACAAGCTGGCCAGCAACTGAAGCTCCCAGCCTCTTGTTTTTTTCCTTTTTTTTTTTTTTTATTCTGGGATTTATTCACCTTCTATAATTGAAACTTTGTTGCCGTCCTGCTTGCTCAAGCTCTGAGGCCGTGGCTGGCTGAATGCAGGTATCTGGGGTTTGTTTGGCTTCTATAATTGAAACTTTGTTGCTTTTGGAGCTGTTGCTTTCAGAGCTTAGAGCAGGCCGCGGCAGGCGGGGAACCTTGGCTTCTTCCATCACTGGAGCAAGCAAGTCTGTTCGCTTCAGCTGTGTGGCTGCCGGCCACCATCTTTGTTGGCAGTTAATTTGCATATCTCGCTGATTAGCCTATGGGAAGCGTAGCGGAGGTACGGTTAATTACCCTTTTTGTCTTTTATTAGATAGGATTAGAGGCCCAATGCATGAAGATTTGTTCAGGAATCGGCCTTCCTTCCCCTGGCTGCTGGCACCGGCTTTCCTCCAGCACCCAGGACCTGGGCTGCTTCACTCATGCTGCCGCAGTTACCCACCGGACCCGGGTTGCTTTGCTCCTGCCACTGCCAGGCACCCGGGACCCAGGCTGTTTTGCTCCAGTCACTGCCAGGCAACTGGGACAGGGGCTGCTTCACTCCAGCTGCTGCCGGCACCCCCCCAGGGGAGTGCTCCATGCCGCGCCGGGGCCGCTCGGAACATGCTCTCACTCCTGGTGTGTGTCCGCTGGGGCAGGGGGCGGCACACAGTCCCTCCCACCCATCTGTGCACACAGCTCCTCCTGAGTGGTCATGATTCAGTCTCCTCCTGAGCAGGTTGTGATGCCTGGCTAATGTGTATATTACCTTTTTATATATATAGATAATTAATTAGATGTTGCTTATTGGTTTGTTAGATTTCATTCATAGAACCATTGTAGCCTAATTATAGCTTTGGTATAGATTTTTTCCCCAATCCTCTATCATTTTCTCTAATTCGTGTTTGATTCATTTTCTCAGATCTACTAGTATTAGAAACATTTGTTAATCTGTATTATCTCTACTAGACCACAAGTTGGCAATTGTTTTCTATAAAGGTCCAGACAGTAAAATACTTGAGGATTTCTGGGCCATGTTGTCTGTTCTAGCTACTAGTCTTTGCTCTTATAGCACAAATGCAGCCATACGTGGATGATCATAGCTATGCTACAGTATAACTGGATTTGGCCTATCCCTGTGCAATATATTTATAAAGTTTTTCATATGTATTGCTCTAATGTTCATATTAACTCAATTTGTGATAATCGATTTTCTCTTTCTACAATTGCTAGTGCTTTATTTTTCAGACTGTAGACATTTTTAAAAAAATCATACCTACCTGAAATTTGTCTATATTATACACAAGTAGGTCCCACAGATACCATAAAACCATTTTTGGCCACAATTGGATAGCAAATGATTGTTGTTTAGAGAAGGATGCATGTGAGATATGTTTTATTTGATTATTTTTCTGAAGTCACTCTCAAAAGGGTTTTTTTTTTTTTCTGTTATAGAGAGTAGAATACCAAGTTAGGAAAAACTAGGTGTGAGGAAGTAAGAGGACCCTCTGTGCTTGTGTGGCTTTTTTCTTCCTCAAATCAGGGAAGTTTTAGTCATTATTTCTTCATATAGGTTTTCTAATCCTTGATGCTCTTGTCCTTCTGGCACCCCTATTTTAAATATGTTACTTAATTTCATGTTGTAACAAAGTTCCCTTAGACTCTCCTCCTGCTTTCTAATTGTTTTTCTCCAATTATTGTTCAGATTGGGTGTGGTTTTCTGCCTTATCTTCTAACTCACTAATTCGATCCTCCAGTTCTTCTAGTCTACTGTTAAAAACTTCCATTATGTTTTTTTATTGTAGCTATATCATTTTTGAATTCCTCTTGATTCTTACATAAGTTGTGGATTTTTTGGTTTATGAACTGTATGACTCTTAATTCTTTTTCTGATATATTGCATGCCTCTGTTTCATTTAGTTACTTTTCCGCCAATTGTTTTCTTGTTGGGGGTTGCTTCTTTGTCTCTCCATTTTCTGTCTCTTTCTGGCCTTGGACACCCTGCTTGGGGTTTGAGAGTTTGAAGACCCTATCAGGGCAATGGTCCAGAAATCAGTAGTCTGGAAATTGTCTGCCTTGAGTCTCATGCCTTTATTGTCTCTGCTCTGAGTTGTATTCACTCCCCCCATGGATCTGGTCCCTCAGTTGTCTGCTTCAGGTGCTTGGGGTGGTGGGAGAACATGCACAGTTCCTCTGCTGTGTGACTCTTTGTGAGGACACAGAGCCCTCTGACATCCAATTCACTGTGCAGCCCTGGCACCCGTGGCAGGGTGGCACAATAGGTCCCTTTGGCAGCACACTTGCAGCATGGTCCTGTGGCTCCTGGCTGGAAACACCGGCTTGCTCCAAGTTGCTCCTGCAGGACTGTCCCAGGGGCCAGAGAGAAGTAGGTGTGGGTTGCGCTGGGTTGCACAGTCAGAGCTCCCTGTGGCCTAAATAGGGAACACATTGGGTTACTCCAGGTTGCCCCAGTAGCAAGGCCCTGGGCTCAGGGTGGAGTGGGTTGGGTTGCTCTGGGTCACACAGTCCTGGTTTTCTTGTAGCCTGGAGTGAGGTGCATACTGAGTTGCTCCAGTTTTCCCTTCCTCAGTTTGGAGGGGGGCGGGTTGCCCTGGTCATTCAGTTGCACTCTCCTGTTGTCTGGAGTGAGGTGTGTGTTGGGTCGTTCTGAATGGCCCCAGCAGGACTGTCCCAGGGGCCTGGGTGGAGCAGGTGTGGGTGGGTTGCTCTTGGTTGTCCCTCCTGGGTTGGGGTGAAGCGGGTGTGGGATGCTCCAGGACACCCCAGCAGGACTGTCCAGGGGGCCTGGGTGGAGTGGGCACTGGTTGCTCTGGTCACACAGATTGCTCTGGGTCACACAGTCCCTGCTCTCCTGTGGACCAGAGTGGGGCATGCTCTGTGTTGCTCTAGGTCACCCCAACAGCAGGTCCTGGGGCTCGGAGCGGGTTCCAGGTGGCTTTGGGTCAGGCTAGCAGCACAGTTCTTGGGTCTGAAGTGGGGGTGGGCACAGGGTTCCCCCTGCTTGCACTCACTGTGGAGTCTTGGAGCTGGATCCTAGGACTCTGGGTTCCAGTGGGCTGGTGAGGAGGCCTGGTGCAGGAGTTCACTCTCTTTCTTAATTGTTTACATTGATTATTTGCTGTGAATATTTCTGGCATAGTATTCTTAAATACTTTAAAAATATTTCTGCCTTCACTTACGCATTTATACTGGTAAAAATATATTTCCCAGAACTTAATGGTAAGCTAGAATAACTGATGTTTATTCTCACTCCCTTAGAGTCAAGTCCAAAATCACAAGTCCTAATGAAAATATGATGGACACATATATAATTCACTGGACAAATTAAAACAACACAAAATAAAATAAAACCTCTTTAACTTAATTAAAACATTCCATGTACAAAACCTTGAATATATTGATTTTTTAAGAAAACAATTCTTTTTTGAAAACTGCTATTAAGGTATATAGTTAGCTATTTTCTCACCCAAAATTGTTTTAGCGAGCATGATAATGCACTTTCCCTAAATGATTTATGTATATGTAAAGAAAAAATAAATTGTAATGACTAACGAACAGCATGAGGTGCTGGAGTCCAAATGGGAAAGAAATACTTTGGAAGCCAGCACAGTTTATCAAGTAGGAGTACCAATAAATATAGAATTGTTGTAGGAGGAAGGCTGAGAACAGCTAAAGAAAAATCAGTTAGGATTTTCAAAATAAAAAGAATAACATGTATTTGAAATATTTAAAATACCAAATAAGGATAAACACATTTGGTTTTACTTTTTTTGAATGAGGACACAATTGTGATAACATCTGTTATTATTTAGCCCACTATGATTCTGCCATTAGAAGGTTTTGTTTGTCGTTTTTTGTTTCTTTTCTTTTCTATTCTAATGTGCAAAGAATTCTATTTGGTACAGTGAGTCAGTAATATTAAATAAATGCTTGAAATTGTCTCTCTTTCCTTCTCTTGCTTCTTTTATTTTAGTCTCTCCCTCCCTCCCTTTCTCTCTCTCCTCTTCTCACTTCTCTTCAATGTTATAAAATACTTTGCGTTTGTACCTTTAAGCATTATTCTAAATGTTGGATGTTTTTAAATCTTTCTTAAAAACAAACTTATTAATTATTCTGATTATCATTAGATTACTAAATTGCTACAAATAACACTGAGAGATATTTTGATTTTCAATGAATGTTTTGATGAAAAGATACATTAAACTGATAAAATTAGTCTGATGAAAAAAACACATTTCATGCTTCAATTTTTCATTTTTATTTTAATATCTATAGAAAGATATCTTTCAAATTGTGCTAGTAGTTTTACAAAAACTAATTTAAGTATACATTACGTCATTTTTAGAACAACAGAATATATAATTTCAATAGAAATTAAGCAAACTCACTGGTTTAACCTTTATTTTTTTCTTCTTAATGTCATTGATTTTTAAATTCAAGAAATATAAGCTTAACCTCAAAATAATTATTCATATAAATACATATTTTGTCTTGTTTTAAAATAATATTTTGAAAATATTTTAAAGGAATATCAATTTTAAATAAGTGTTATTTTAAAATACATATTTTTCTGTCTTAATAAAATTATACCTTTTTGTTTAGGATAAATAGCATTTTTTAATATCACTCATTATTAAAAAACAACAAAACCAGGACTTTAATTAAAGTATTAGCATTCTGATTTTACCTTCCTTATTATTCCACATTATTTTAAAAATAGATTTTTAAAGATTTCAGAGCGGAAGGGAGAGGAAGAGAGAAATAGAAATATCAATGATGAGAGAGAATCATTGATCAGCTACCTCTGCATGCCCACACTCAAATAGGGCATGTACCCTGATAGGGAATTGGACCTTGACCTCCTGGTTCATAGGTCAACATTCAACCACTCAGCAACATCAGCTGGGCTATTCCACCATTTTTCATGTTATAACTAGGTTTTCTTTTTCATAAATGTATAACTTCACTGTCTTAATCTCATATCAATAGTTCCTTCAAATTTTTGTATAATTTTCAGTAAACATTTTATTTAAAAGATAATAACATCCAGTAACATAATTAATTTCCAATTAGTTAAAATTAAATAATATGTTTTGGTCAAAATAATGACAAAAAAGTGTTTAATTATTTGTTTTATAATAAATATAATTATACCTTTTTGTTCTTAACCTAAACTATGTTCAAGAAAGCAAAATGTGACATGAATTAAGGGTATGCCCTGCATTGATTCTTTTGCTATAAAGACTTAGGAAATATACATTTAGAAAGTTTTTCAAGGTAAAATGATTGATGGATTTAACTTTGACTTTATCTCAGAGCAATTTGTTGTTTTGAGTAAGCTGAAATTCTATTGATTTTTCATATAAGAATATCATCATTTTCCCAAATTTCTCAATTCAACTATTTTATGTGAAGGGAGTTTATTAACTGCTGAATATAGCTGTCGGTTGTACATTTGCATAAGATTATCTATATTCTTGATTACTACCTGTGCATATTAATTGGAATAATTTATGAAATAAATAATTTTAAATAGTCTAAGTAATTTGCTTTGGTTAATAATAATCTATCTATCTATCTATCTATCTATCTATCTATCTATCTATCTATCTATCATCTATCTATAAAGCCAGTGTCCATGACAACCATGATGACCAAACAACCAGTCACCATGAAGTGCATTGAGCACCTCTTGGTCCCTCCCCCCCGGCCCATGAGCAGGGTGGGACAGGTCTGAGGAATGGCGAGCAGGCTGAACAGCTGACCTCTTGGTCCCTGCCCCCAGCCAGCAGACTCTGATAGGTCAACGATGGTGAACAGGGGAATCAGGGTGGGTGGCGGGAAGACCGGGCTGGCTGTCAGGCCTTTGGGATCACCAGCTCATCCCCAGCTGCTCCGGGGTTCAGTCCTGTGGGAAAGCAGGCGCCGGTGACTTCACTTTCATGTGCGTGTGCCAGGCTGGCTGCTGATGGAACATGCTGCCTGCTTGGGGCCGCTCACGCCGGGGGCGGGTAGGTCACGAGTATACCCCGCTGCTTCCATCAGCAGCTCAAGCCCAGCAGCAGTGGCAGCATTAGCAGCGGTGGTGGCAGCGCCCATGTGGGCAGCCCCGAGCGGGCGGCGCATTCCATCAGTGACCGGCCTGGCACACATGCATGAAAGTGAAGTTGCTGGTACCAGCTTTCCCACAGGCCTGAGCCCCTGAGCAGCCGGGGATGAGATGGTAATCCCAATTACCTGACAGCCCGGCAGCAGAAGCGGTATTCAGCCTGGGGACTGGCGAACGGGCAGAAGATGGCCCTGATTGCAGGGGGCTAGGCCCTAGGGACCCTACCCGGTCGATTTCATGGGCTGGGCCTCTAGTTTTATAATAATACTAGAGGCCTGGTACATGGACTCATGCACTGGTGGGGTCCCTCAGCTGGCCTGCAGGGATCGGACCAAAACTGGCAGGTCCTGGAGTGTGAGAGGGCATTCTGCAAAGTTACTGTTGCTCAGCAGCTCCTGCATTGAGTTTCTGCCTCCTGGTAGTTTGTGCGTCATAGCTACTGGCAGGTTGGCCAGTTGCTTAGGCTTATATATATATAAATTACAATGTCTTTTTCACATAAAATTATAGGGAGCTTGTTCTTATGCCACATACTATAAACAGAAACATATCCTTAAATTGCAATTGACTGGTTAAATGGATTTAAGTAAACAGTCATGTTGAAAAACTGATCTAATGACTCACAATTTGCTCTGTTTCACCACTAGTGGAATAGTTCACTCAGAGGGAGGATATTAACATCAGAAGGTATTTTATACAAATTGCTACCTCTGATTCCTCCTACACTCATTGTGACTAAGTAGTGTTACTTTCTATACATTGATTCTAAAAGAATAGAATAAACTAGTGCCCTGGTGCATGGATTTGTGCACATTAAAAGAAAATTAATTAGAAGGTGGCCAGTGGG
Organism: Myotis daubentonii; assembly: GCF_963259705.1. Lineage (NCBI taxonomy): Eukaryota > Metazoa > Chordata > Mammalia > Chiroptera > Vespertilionidae > Myotis > Myotis daubentonii. The sequence goes on from NC_081841.1 coordinate 167,836,426, forward strand.
GCAGGACTGGGCAAGACAGGCCAGACATGCCCTGGAGCCAACCTCCCATAGTCCCTCCCTGGCTGGCTGCACACAGGGCAACGCTGCGGCTAGAAGGGCATCTGCGGAGTGAGTGGGGTCCCTCCGGCAGGTGGGGTACTTCAGCCTTGCCTGTGGGGATCAATCAGGCTGAAACCAGCTCTCTGACATCCCCTGAGGGGTCCCAGATTGCGAGAGGGTGATTCCTGGGTAATGCACTCAGGAATTGGGCTCCCTCCTCACTGGTTCCTGCATTGAGTGTCTGCCTCCTGGTGTTCAGTGTGTGTCATAGCTACCGGTCCGACAGTCAGACAGTTGCTTAGCCATATATATATATATATATATATATATATATATATATATATATATATATATATATATATATATATATTTAGATTGGTGTGCTCAGTGAAAGCACCCTGTCCCTTTTACATTTTCTCTCAGAAGCTTAGGAATACAGAAATATATCTAATTATAGCATGTATGTATTTAAATTTCAGTCAAAAGCTGAAGGAAAAATATTTTTAGTGAATCTTTTTTATATGAAGCACAATACTAGTTTTATTGATTATAATTAGCCTGCTGAGCTACTGAATGCTAAGATAACGGTGTATTCTTTCCCGAAAATGTATATTCCAAATGTAAGCAATCCAGGGATGATGTAGCATTCCTAAAGCTTTTAGAAATGCTAACAACTTTATTAATACAACTGCAAAACAAGATCCTCACTATAGCCAACAAGAAGGACTAGGTGAAGAAAAGAGGCAAGAAGGTAAATATAAATAATATATAATCCCCCTTATTATGAGAGCATACTTTCTAAGACCCCTAGTGCATGCCTGAAACCCTGGATAGTATCAAACCCTATATATACTATGTTTTTTTTTCTGCTACAAACCTATGTTAAAGTTTAATGACTTTTCTATCTTAACTAAATACCTATCACATTGTGGCATGACTTTTGCCATTTGAGGAACGACAACAAAACTAGCATGAATTTCTTCACAATTTCACAAGTAGAAGATTCATGATTGCTGATCTTAGCAACCTCAACATATAATCTTTATTATTATTACTAGGGGCCCGGTGCACGAAATTCGTGAACTGGGTGTGGGGCGGGGGGGAGTGTCCCTCAGCCCAACCTGCCCCCTCTCACATACTGGGAGCCCTCAGGCGTTGACCTCCATCACCCTCCAATCACAGGATCGGCCCCTTGCCCAGGCCTGATGCCTCTGACAGAGGCGTCAGGCCTGGGCAGGGGACCCTCATTTCCCCCCATCACTGGTTCTGCCCCCAGCCCAGGCCTGATGCCTCTAGCCCAGGTGTCAGGCCTGGGCAGGGGACCCCCAGACCCCTCCAATTGCTGGCTCTGCCCCTTGCCCAGGCCTGATGCCTCTGGCCTAGGCGTTCGGCCCGGGTAGTGGGGACCCACAGCTGCAGCGGCCCCGCGATCGTGGGCTTCGCTTTAGGCCCAGGCAAGGGACCCCTAGCTCCCAGGACTGCCAGCTTTGACCGTGCCCAGCTCCCATCGCTGGCTCCACCCCTACTTCCTGCTATCACTGGCCAGGGCGGAAAAGGCACCTGATTCTCTGATCATGGCTGGGGGGCAGGGCAAAGGCGGCCCCAGGGCCGCCTTTGCCCTGCCCCCCAGCTCTTAGCTCCCCCCTAGGTTTCTGATCACTGTCAGTGGCAGGGGGCTTCTTCCTGCTTTCCCTTTCGCCTCCCTGCATTGTGCCTACATATGCAAATTAACCACCATCTTGTTGGCAGTTAACTGCCAATCTTAGTTGGCAGTTAACTGCCAATCTTAGTTGGCAGTTAATTTGCATATAGCCCTGATTAGCCAATGAAAAGGGTATTGTCGTATGCCAATTACCATTTTTCTCTTTTATTAGTGTAGATTATTATTATTATTATTATTATTATTAAATTGAGAACATTCACCTTTTCATTTAAGGATGCTCTTTATGCTTCTCCTTGGCATATTTAAATTGGGGTCATTATCAAGTAAAATAAGGGTTACTTGAACACAAGCACTGTGATAGATTTAATCTGATAACTGAGTGGGCTATGAAGTGACTAATGGACAAGTAGCATATACAGTGTGGATATGTTGGATAAAGGAATGATTCATGTCCCAGGCTGGACAGAGTGGGATGGTGTGAGTTTTCACCATGCAACTAAGAACAATGTGCAATTTGAAAGTTATAAACTGTTATTTCTGAAACATTCCATTTTATATTTTTTGAATGCAGTTGACCACTGATAACTGAAACCACGAAAAGCAAAATCATGGATAAGCGGGGAGATCTTGTAATTAAACCAAGGTTCAGCATATGAGATACATTAAAAATAATTCTAGGCAAATTAATTAAATTAAGACCCATTATACAATAGAATAATAGGAATAGATTAACCACAAGCCTATTTTTTTTAAAGGAGACTATGAAACATATAATAGAAGGCATGGAATTCTACTTGCTTGGAAGAGTAAAAACTTTCTTTATCAGTAAAATAAATTATTTGGCCATCCCATATTCCAGCTGTTAACATCCAGTTCTTCTTTGTTTATCCCTCTTCACCCCCACCCCATCATTGTCCTCTGAGACCCCTGGATTTCTCTGGACATTCTTTCCTGGGTATTATTGGAGGATAATTACATTACAATCTACACTAATAAAAGGGTAATATGCTAATTAGACCAGGTGACCAGACATCCAACTCCCTTCTGGACAAAGCCATGGTGGTGGGGGCTGAGGCAGAGATGGTTAGGGGCGATCAGGCCGGCAGGTGAGGGCAGTTGGGGGCCATCAGGCTGGCAGGGGAGGGCAGTTGGGGCCATCAGACTGGCAGGGGAGGGCAGTAGGGGGCCATCAGACTGGCAGTGGAGGGCAGTTGGGGACCATCAGGTCAGTAGGGGAGGGCAGTTGGGGGCCATCAGGCTGGCAGGAGAGTGGTTAGGTGGACATCAGACCAATAGGCAGGCAAGCAGTTAGGGGCCAGTGGTCCCGGATTGCAAGAGGGATGTCTGACTGCCGTTTTAGTACCCATGGGGCCTAAACCGGCAGTCAGTCATCCCCTGAGGGGTCCCAGATTGGAGAGGATGCAGGCTGGGCGAGGACCCCCTCCCCCCCCCCCCCACACACACACCCTGTGCACAAATTTCGTGCATTGAGCCTCTAGTATCCAATAAAGGAAATGTCCATTAGTCCATCATTCAGGTCTTCACATCCTTATAGGCTTTCTGTTGCCAAAGTATATTTGATGGTGTGAGCATGAAGCTTCATGAAATAAACATGAATTTGCAGGCCAGGCTTTTTGATTCTTTTGGCCCAAAATTTATGCCAAAAAATAAAGTTGTGTTTTTTTATTTGCATTTTTCATGTAAGTTTTATGTGCAAGTGGCAACACCCAATGATTTTATGTGATTATAGTTCTAAGTATTAAGAGTTAGGTATTTTACTTAATTTTCCACTACTTAATTTAAAGTGAAACCTGATAATATAAACTTGTAGGCTAAAGTCTTTGTATTGTGGTATCAGAATTGCCAACACTTTCAAACTGAAAAAAAAAAGAAAAACACACAAAAAACCCCACTATTATGTAAATGACAACAATAATATGTCTACTTCTGGTTATATCTGGACCAAACCTTATATAGAGTTCAGTTTACAGAATTCAGGACAGGATATTTAAGGTAAACAAAGGGAAAGCAGATAATATTGGTGATGCTGAAATTTTGAAAAACTCAATTTTTATAAATGTATTTCTTTCCCATCAATGTTTTTTGGTACAGTACACATAGAAAATGTGGAAGTAAATTAAGACAAAGATAAATTGAACTTTTAATAAAGAATAGAAAAATTACATAAAAAAATTAAGTGTTAACATTGCACATGGGTTGACTGGCTTTATTTGGTTTACTTTGAAAAATTTATTGACTTATATTTGCTGCTTTCTCTTCTCAGGCCAAAATCTGAGTAATGATTCATCCTCAAATTTGTAATCATCTCTTTACTCTTTTATGAGATAATTGATTTAGAATAAACTGCACACATTTAAAAAATTCAATTTGATTTTTTTTGGAATTGATAATTTTACACTTGATCTTAGCCAAAAGGCCGAGAAGCGATGGAATTGATAATTTTAATATTTATTTATATTGTTGTGAAAATATAAGATTTCAGGATCCAGGCAAATTATTGTTAATTATGGCAGTAACCACAATGCTTTTCTTTTACTTCTATTCTTTCCCGTTTGGGATGAGATGAGAGGCAGATTGACAGGATTGAATGTATGGAGTTGTACTGAAACCAAACAAAGTGGGTGGTCTAGCTGCTGCAAGAGAGCCACACCCCTGAGACAAGTTCTGGTGCAAAAAAGGAGGGAAGGGCTTTTTTTCTCTTTATGCAATCATCATGTTAGCTTTTGGTGTGCTCAGACCCTATCTATGCATCTTCTAGCCTTTGGTGTGCTCAGTGTAACAACCTCCCCCTTCATCATGTTGGCCAATAGGGTGATTCCCCAATGCTCTGGACTCTCAATGGTAACAATACCATATGAGAAGAACCCTGTATTGAGGAAGCTGGAAGCTTACCATATGAGAGAGAAAGAAACTCAATCACCCTAGTGTAAACAAATTCATTAGGGAAGAAAAAGGCCCCTATAACCCTGACCTTTGGAGTGTACATAGTTGTCCATAGTGAGGAAATAAGGCAGGCTCCCAATTAACAATGCTATGTTTTAATTCCCTTTAAAAGGTATATATACACTGGGCCATCCCTTTTCAGGTCTGTTGGCTTTTCAATTACCTTTAACTTCCAAAACTTCTTCTTTAACCAAAGTTCCAGGTTTCTTTGTTTAGAAAGCCCTCAATGCAGAAGCATGAAAATATGTAGCCTCCCACTGACAGGGGTATACACCAATGAAACCAATCACCTCAAGCATGATAAGGAATGTACATAAACACCCAAAAGTTTCTTCATAGCTTTTTGTAATTCTGCTCCTCCCTATACTACCCAAGGCAACCTCTGCTTTGCTATTGTCACTATAGGTTATTTTGCGTTTTTTGAAATTTTATATAAGCAGAATCTTAAAAGTATGCACCAATTTTCTTGATTCAGTTATTTTTATCTAAAAAAATGTTATTAAATAGAAGGATCTTAATCAATTACTTTACTTAATAGGTCTTAATAAGAAAGTACACAAAAACAGAAAATTATATCCTAGAATAAGTTTTAAACTAAGAAATGAATGTGACAAAAATAAAAAAACAACACACAACCCCCTGACCTTAACAACTCATCACTTCTCTATTGTATAAGCAATATAAAATTGCATTGTTATGGAAAAAAAATCATTAATTTTGAATAGTCACATTTAAGTGAGGAGAGAATTTAAATTATTGTTCTTTCAAAGCTTATTTAGTTAACTTTCAGTTTTCCTCAGATGTGAGTATTGAGGGGAATTCTATCAGCTACTTCAGAAAGTAAATGGCTAACAACAACCTAAAATAAATAAATAAAGAAACAAACACTCATATATACATACTATTGGCCCGTTGCACAAAGATTCGCTCAATAGGCCTTCCTTCCCCTGGCTGCCGGCACCGGTTTTCCTCTGGCACTTGGGACCCAGGCCTTTGGTCCGGCCACAGCAGCGAGGCTTGGCTTCTCTGCTCTGGCTGCTCCCAGCCCTTCCTTTTTTTTTTTCAGCTCCTCAAGCGGAGGCCAGGGCTGGCTGGAAGCCTGGGTCGCCCCTTGGCAATCCAGGCCCCCAGCCCCACCTTGAGAGGTGCCCAGAGCCAGTGGGATCTTGGCTTCCTCCGTCACCCGGAGCAACCCAAGCCTCCTGCTCACTCCAGTTCCATGGCTGCTGCCATTTTCAGTCATCTTCAGTCTTCGCTCCATGCCTGCGTATGCAAATTAACCGCCATCTTTGTTGGGTTAATTTGCATAGTCACTCTGATTGGCTGGTGGGTGTAGCAGAGTGATGGAGTGATGAAGTGATGGTTAATTTGCATGATTCTCTTTTATTAGTGTAGATATTCTGGGTTACTAAATAATGCTTTGACTAGAAAGGCACTTAAACACTTGTTAAAAAAATTACCATAAACTGATGACATTTAACACTGTCCAACTGTAGTTTTCAGATAATGGGAAGCACTGTTAATTTTACTTGATCTGACTTAAAATATTACAACAAAAGTATTACTGGACTCCTTCCATGCTGGAGTTGGCCTTGCCTTGTTACAGTCCACGAACTTTTGTGTGTCAATTCTTGACTCCTGAAGGAAAAATTTTAAGACAGGAGTCCAGGTGAAAATGAGAATAAGTTTTTTAAAGTTTGGGAGAGTGAGGCAAAGGAAAGGCCCCTAGAGACAGGATCAGAGGGTAAGCCCTGGATGAGCTTCTGCTGCCCAGTGCTCTTCTTGTGCAAGTCTTATTGGGACCCTGAGAGCTTAGGATAGATGAAGCAAAGTACATGCCCCCCCAAAAGTGGGTTTTATCTCATTTGTATAGGCAAGAATTTAAGGGAAGTCCCAGGGAAGGATCTCAACAGAATATTCATTAGTTCTCCAGTTGTGTTGTTTAGTATTCTGATCTATCGAAATGAGGGTAAGTGGGGTCAGGGGTCATCATTCTCTGGTTGGTTTCAACTCTGTACTGTATTGGTCTGGCTCTAATTGGCTTTTTGGTTATTTATCTCTTTACTAAGGTGATTTAAACCACCTACACTCAGATATCTTTGGTTAGGAAGGGTAGATTTAGACCAGCTGCTCTTAGATGTCTTTGGTTAGGGAATTTAGGCATCTTATAATTTATCAGCTGGCTATCAATTGCTCAGCTTTTCCAGCTATTCATGCAACCATTTGTCTCATTTTTCATTCTACTTGACAGGAAATTTTCCTACCTCATAAGAACTTGCAATTTAATGCAAAAGATTTTGGAGTGAGTATAAGAAAGGCTGTCTTGTAGCCAGGTTTGCCAACAGAAAAAAGAAAAGATACTTATTATTTACAAATTTACCTAATCACTTAATATTAATTTGTTCACCCATGGAAATGAGGAATTTGATTTGGATTTATTTTCAATATTTCTTTTGAGAAATTATTTTTTAAATAGAAATTACTTTGTAAATTCAGCAATTAGTTTGTTGATATTATTCATATTACTCTAAGTATTGAGTATATAAATGTCTCCTGTAAACATCTGAACAGAGGCTGCACTAGCAAAAATATTGAAAAGAATGGGCTATTATCTGGAAAACACAACCATATTTTTAAAAAAATATGTTTAAAATGCAAAGTAAAACAATAGGAGGAAATTAAAACAATAGAATATAGTAGTAAATCCATTGTCCATTCTCCCAAAATGGCATGCTATGCATACATGACTCAGTAAAGGGTGCATATCTATTATGCTAATGATTTCATAGCTATAGGCATATATCAAACACATCAAATTCAATGCATATATATATATATATATATATATATATATATATGATATGCAAATGATGCCAGGACTCCATCACAGTCACGACCAGCTCAGGAGGAGGGTCTGGGCTCCGACCAAGCCTGAGAGATCAACACAGAGGGGCGCCTGTTCCGAGCCTCCTCAGGGCGGCTGGGGGCAGGCCTCCAGCGGACACACACACACACACACACACACACACACACACACACGGGGCGCCTGCTTTGAGCCTCCGAGGTGCGGCTGTGGGCAGGTCCCCAGAGGACACCACACACACACACGCACACACACACACACACACACACACACACACACACACACACCCAGGGTGCCTTCTCCAAGCCTCCATGGCCAGACTGTGGCTTAGGCTCACCCTCCATGGGGAGCAAGCCTAAGCCATCAGTAGGACATCCCCTGAAGGCTCCCGGACTGTGAGAGGGGGAAGGCCCGGCTGAGGGACACCCTCCCCTTGTGCATGAATTTCGTGACCCTCAGCCCTGCCTGCACCCTCTCCAATCTGGGACCCCTCGGAGTGTAGGGAGCGGCTATCGGGTTAAGCCTCAGACTGACCTGTTGGCAAAACCACAAACAAGTCCCAGCTTAGAGGGCACAGCCCTCTTAGCATAGTTAAGCTTGACTTTATGACTCTCCCTAGATCTTATCTGGGTAGCCAATGGGCTGTGGGAGGTGCACCAAGTGCTGCCAAAACAAGTGAAACTCACAAGAACATTTTAACTATGGTGACCACTACCTTTTTTAACTCTTGCTATAAAATAAAGGCTCAGCTTTTAGTCTGGGTCTCTCTCTGTATCCTTAGCCAGGGCACAGGAGATCCACTTAGACCCAGCTTATTCTCTTGGTATGTCTTTTGTACATCCTTCACCACCCCCCCTCAGACTCACTGAACCCTTGGCTGAACTGGCCTGGCACATCAGGGGATGTCCGCCTGCAAGTTCAGGCCTAAACCGGCAGTTGGACATCCTTCTCACAATCTGGGAGCACTGGCTCCTAACTGCTCACCTGCCTACCTGCCAGATTGCCCCTAACCCCTCTGCCTGCCTGCCTGATTGCCCCTAACCCCTCTGCCTACCTGCCAGATTGCCCCTAACCCCTCTACCTGCCTGCCTGATTGCCCCTAACCCCTCTTCTTGCCTGCCTGATTGCCCCTAACCACTCTGCCTGCCAGCCTGATTGCCCCTACCTTGCCCCCCTGCAGGCCTAATCACCCCTAACTGACTCTGCCTTGGCCCTCAGTCTGGCCTCCCTCTGCGGGAGGTGACGTGGCGAATCAGGGGAAGGTGCTGCCCCCATTACCCCGCTGCTGCTGCCACTGCCGGCCTGAGCCTGGCCCCTTCACAGCTGCTGAGGCTTTGTCCAGAAGGATGACCAAAAGGTCGTCAAGAAGACATCTGCTCTAATTAGCATATTACCCTTTTATTAGTATAGATTTGGGGATGATTACAACCATGCAGAACTTAAAGAAAACACATGGCCCTGGCCTTTTTGGTTTACTGGAGAGAGATTACTGGCCTGTGGACTGAAGGGTCCCAGGTTCGATTCCTGTCAGGGGCACATGCCTGGGTTGTGGGCTTGATCCCCAGTTAGGGGGCCTGCGGGCGGCAGCTGATCAGTGATTTTTACCATTGATGTTTCTATTTCTCTCTCCCTCTCCCTTCCTCTCTGAAATCAATAAAAGAAAATATTAAAAAAAGAAAACAAGAAAACACATGCTCTTCACTTTGGGCTTTGTCATTTTACAACATCTTTTGTGCAGTATTTTAACTTCCCTCAACTTTCCTTTACTCACCCTTAAAATGCAATCTATTTTGGGGAAGATGATCAGGAAAGTGATTTTAGTGGCTAGAAATTTTTATTATTTTGGAGGGGATAGGGTCGTGAAAATATTTAAATTTGAGCATGGTGATGGTTGTACCACTCTGAATTTACTTTAAAAAAACAGTTCATCGTATACTTTAAGTGACATATACAGTATATGAATTATATCTCAACAAAGCTGTTCTTTTATTTCTTTTTAAAGACCAGTCTTATAATCAATTTCAGATGTTTTCAGAGGACCCCCCAGGATTTGCTTACCGCATCCCAAACCACGGCTGTGACTCCCAGTTGACTTCAGTCCTGATGGATCTGGATGGTGTGGTTTGCGAAGGAGAAGGTGGCAAGGGGCTTGTGGAATTTCTGCAACCCCATTCCTGTGGTCTCTTCATAGGGCACCAGGGCCATGTCCACTGTGCCAGCTCTCTGCTTCCTCTAACCTGTTGGGCAAAAGAATCCTGCATGCTCTGGCCAGAAAGTGCATTCTCTCTTAGGTGGCCTGAATGCTTTTTTTAAGATCGTTTTATGGATTCAAAAGAATAAACAGATATGTGGAAAGCTTTTGTCGAATTCTTTTTACATGGTTCTTCCAGTCTCTTGGGAAGTGAGATGTGGATCTGAATTCATCCCAAAGGGTGTCTTTGGGCAAAAGCACCCAGAAAGGCACAACTCCTGCAGGATGCCCTACACAATTCGCTGTCAGGACTCAGGGGGGCTTGAGGGTGAGCGAGGCGGCAGTGCCAGCACAGGACCCGGGAGAAGGTAGCGCTTTTTACACTGCTCAGGCCACGTGGACTGCAGCTGCACCTGCCCAGTGGGCAGGGTGTTTCTGATGTTTTGTTTCGGTCTGGCCTCCACCCCGTCAGCCACGCACCTGTGCCTGCACTGAGACTGTGAACGGCTCCATGGTCCTACTCTTTGGTGGATGGTGGACGCACTCCCACCTCCCAGAGACTGGCAGTTAGACACTGGCGGCTTCCCAGTCATTCGCGGGGAGAGGGCAGCCCTAGGTCCAGAACAGACTGTCCATGGCTAGGAGGCCTCCCTGGGGTCCCCCAAACCTGTCGCCTCCTGCCCTTCTACAGTTCCCACAGGTGCACACTTCCTTCCTATGGGACTAGGAGCTCCCGGAATTGGAGTGGAGATGGGAGGTGGTGGAGGGGTCCACAGGGCCCTTGGGGACCCCGGCCTAGCGGGACGCCCACCCACCCTGGGGTGCTGGGAGCTACATGGAGAGGGGCCAAGGGTGCACCAGGCCGTCCCCTGCTGCCTGAGCCTGGGCCTTTCGCAGCGCTGAAGCTTTGTCCGGAAAGACATCCAGAAGGTCTCCCTAATTAGCATATTAGCCTTTTATTAGTATGGTTGTGCTTTATTGGGTCTGAAATATATTAATGATGTATTTAAAATTAAAAAAAACCTGAAAATTATAACTTAAAAGTTATTTAGTTCCTGTTAAAACCACAATATGTTACTACAATTAAGAAGTATAGCCTGGACCTGGAGAGCATTATGTAAAGTGAAATAAGCCAATCAGAGATAGATAAGTATCACATGATCTCACTCATTTGCAGAATATAATGAGCAACATAAACTGATGAGTAAAAATAGATTCAGAGAAAGAGAAGCATCGAATAGACCATCAAACCTCAGAGGGAAGGCAGGCTAGGGTTGGTGGGGGGCACGGGTAGAGATCAACCAAAGGATTTGTATGCATGCAAATCACCAATGGACACAGACACTAGGGGGATAAAGATATGTGCTTGTGTGTGGGGGGGGGGGAGGGGGGGGAGGAGATGGGGGGAGTGGCCAGGAAGAGGCCAAGGGGGAAAAAGGAGACATATGTAATACTTTAATCAATAAATAATAATAATAAAAAAGAAGTATAGCCTGGCCCTAGGCAGTTTGGCTCTGTGGATAGAGTGTTGGCCTGTGGACTGAACGGTCCCAGGTTCGATTCCAGTCAAGGGCACATGCCCAGGTTTCAGACTTTACCCCTAGTAGGGGGCATGCAGGAGGCAGCTGATCAATGATTCTCATCATTGATATTTCTATCTCTCTATCCCTCTCAATTCCTCTTTCTCTAAAATCAATAAGAACATATTTCAAAAAAAGGAAGTATAAAATCATTTTTCTTCAGTCAAAGGATATATCCTATTAGATATATCCTATCTAATAAAAGAGAAACATGGTAATTAGCATATGACCGCTACCCTTCCCATTGGCTAATCAGGGCGATATGCAAATTAACTGCCAGCCAAGATGGCGGCCGGAAGCCAGGCAGGTTGAAGCGAACAGGAGGCTTGCTTGCTTCAGTGACGGAGGAAACCAACGTTCCCCGCCTGCCTTGCCAGCCTCTGAGCCTGCAGTTTGAAACATTGTAACAAATATAGAAGCTAAACAAAACCCCAAAAACCTGCTTTCAGTGAGCTGGGATCTCAGAGCTGGAGTTATACATTGTTTCGATTATAGAACCGAAACAAACCAGATACCTGCTTTCAGCAGTGGAGGCCTAAGAGCTGGAGCCTAGGAGCTAAAGCTGGCCCAGAATTAAAAAAAGAAAAAAGAAAAAAAAGAGCAGTTGGGAGCTTCCGTCACCCGCCAGCCTGAAAACAGCCCTCAGCCCCTCACCCAGACTGGCCAGGCACCCCAGTGGGGACTCCCACCCTGATCCAGGACACCCTTCACCACAAACCAGCTGGCCCCCACACGTGCACCAGGCCTCTATCCTATATAATAAAAGGGTAATATGCCTCCCGGCACCGGGATCAGCGTGACAGGGGGCAGCGCCCAAACCCCCTGATCGCCCTGCGGCTCTGTGTGTGATAGGGTGTGGGGCCACAACCTCCCTATCTGCCCAACTCTGTTCATGACAGGGGAAGGCGCCCCAACCCCTTGATCAGCCTTGCTCTGTGCCTGATAGGAGGGAGCTCTCCAACCCCCTGATTGCCCTGCGGCTCTGTGTGTGACAGGGGGAAGCGCCCAAAACCCCTGATCAGTCCTGCTCTGTGTGTGACAGGGTGCGGTGCCCCAACCTCCCCCCCCCCCCCCCGCAACGGGCCCTGCTCTGTGTGTGACGGGGTAGAGCCATAACCTCCCCATCGGCCCTGCCCTGAGTGTGACAGTGGCGGCGCCCCAACCCCATGATCTGCCCTACTCTGTGAGTGACAGGGGGGAGCTCCCCAACCCCCTGATCGGCCCTGCTCTGTGCGTGACAGGGGGTGGCGCCGCAACCTCCCCATGGACCCTGCCTTGAGTGTGACAGGGGGCGGTGCCCCAACCCCCCAATCAGCCCTACCCTGAGCGTGACTGAGGGTGGCATCGCAACCTCCCAATCCGCCCTGCTCTGTGCATGACAGGGGCAGAACCCCAACTCCCCAATCAGCCCTGCTCTGAGCCCGACCAGTGGCTGCACCTAGGGATTGGGCCTGCCCTCTGCCACCAGGGAGCAGGCCTAAGCCAGCAGGGTGTTATCTCCCGAGGGGTCCCAGACTGCCAGAGGGCACAGGCCGGGCTGAGGGACCCCCCCCTTCCCCCGGAGTGCACAAATTTTTGTGCACTGGGCCTCTAGTATATATATATATATATATGGGTTAGGATTAATGTCCTATCCATTTGATTCCAATTCCTTTCTATTTTGTCATGCTCATTATTTCACAGGCCCTTTTAACCCTCATTTTTGTGATTAGTGTAATATGTGTAATTTACCTTTTTGGTAATCTGGTTTTAAAAACTCAGTTCTTAAGTTATTCATTAAATATTTATTGTAAGCATTAACAGGGTGTTCAAATCTTTTTTTTTCTACACACAAAAGCAAATATTAATCAGACAAATTTTATGGATGGATGTCATTTTCTACATGCATTATCACACTAACAAAAGGAAAAAGTTCATACTTTCAGAAGAACAGCTGATTTCCTACTTCAATCCCAAACTGACAGCCAGCCAGCCACTTTCTATCTGCTTTTAACCAAATTTAGGATAATTATGACTACTGATGGAATGCAGTTTAACCACAGCCCTCTAGCAAAGGAAGGGTGGTTGTGTGTTTGGTGGTGGTGGTGGCGGGGGAGGGTGGAAGGCGGGAGGTGGGGGGACACACACAAGTGTGTGTGTGTGTGTGTGTGTGTGTGTGTGTGTGTGTTATTTTCTTTCTTTTTTAAAAAATATATTTTTATTGATTTTTTACAGAGAGGAAGGGAGAGGGATAGAGAGTTAGAAACATCGATGAAAAAGAAACATTGATCAGCTGCCTCCTGCACACTCCCTAACTGGGTATGTGGCTGCAACCAAGGTACATGCCCTTGACCGGAATCAAACCTGGGACCCTTCAGTCCACAGGCCGATGCTCTATCCACTGAGCCAAACTGGTTAGGGCTGTGTTATTTTCTTTCAGGACAACTGATTTAGATTACCTAGTGTTCCTGAAATAAAAAAGAGTTTGATGACAATTTATACCAGCAGAAACCAGGGCATTCTAAAGAGAAAAACATAAGTCTATTTGAATCGTTTTAGAGATAAAAACAAATGTAAGGGTTTTCAGGATTAGTTGGTATTAAAATACATTAACGATTCTGAATCTATTATTATTGATTGACTTACTTTGGATATAAAATGTCTGTCCAATTTGACTTATCTAGCAGAAATGTTTCTTTAAGAATGAAATAGAGGTGGGAGATTTTCTTCTACATAGCCCATTTTTAAAGCTCACACTTCCTGAATGTTGATATTATTATTTGCTTGCCAAATATAGCACTTTTTATCTAAAGTGAAAAATACATATTAAAATTCTGAACAGCTGTGGAGTTTTAGAAAGAGAAGCAATAATGTGACAATCAAACAGTACAGTATACAATCCAATCTTTTAAATTCATTTTCTTGTCAAACAGTGGTTGACTTATGTGTCATATATGCACATTTTGTTATAAGAAATATTTGGGTTTTGTCACCTAAGCACTGGATTCGGCATCTCTAGATTCAAGAAATTTGAGGTTATACTCTCAGTTGACTTGAACTTGAGTAATGATTTATTTTGTTTCTGTGTGTGTGTGTTTGTTTGTTTGTTAAATTGTAATAAATGAATGAGAAAGTCACTTTTTTAATATCCTTCAGGAAATGCTTAAAAAGGAATTGGTCTATTTTTAAATATAATGAATATGAATATTGTCACTTTTTAGTGCCTTAACATTTTCCCATACTGGGAACACTTGGCATAAAATAAATTATCAGACAGAAATGATCGATCCAGGTCAAATGAATTAGGTTTAATTTTCCTATAAAGCAGTGTTTTTGGTCCTGGCCAGGTGGCTCAGTTGGTGCATCATTCAGTACACCAAAAGTTTGCAGGGTCCATTCCCAGTAAGGGCACATACCTAGGTTGAGTGTTGGATCCCTGGTCAGGGTGAAAGAGAGAGGAAAACAATTGATGTTTCTCTCCCATCTCTCTCTCTCTCTCTCTCTCTCTTCCTCTCTTAAGAAAATTAGTTAAAAAAATACCTCATGTGAGAATTAACAAAGAACAATGCTTCTTTAATCACCTGAGGATTTTGTTAAAATAATGGTGCCTAAAATTCCACATTTTTTAAATTAAATCTTTATTGTTGAAAGTATCACATATGTCCCCTTTTTTTCTTCATTGATTCTGCTAGCCCACTCCCACCATCCTCTCCAGGCCTTTACTACCCTACTGTCTGTGTCCCTGGGTTATGCAAATATGCATACAAGTTCTTTGATCTCTCCCCACCCACCCACCTCCCCCCACCTTCCCTCTGAGGTTCCGCAGTCTGTTCTGTTCTGTTTCTATGTCTCTGGATCTATTATGTTCATCAGTTTACGTTTTTGCTTAGACTCCACATATGAGTGAGATCATATAATACTTGTCTTTCTCCTACTGGCTTATTTCACTTATCATAAAACTCTCCAGGTTCCTAAATGCTGTCTCAAAGGGTAAGAAATCCTTCTTTTTTTACTGCTGCAAAATAGACTAAGAGACCTAACAACATAATGCAGCTCTGATTCTGGACTAAGTCGTGTTTCTATTCAGAACATCTTTAGGATGATTGGTGAAACTTGAAGAGTATCTATAGATTAAAACATAATGATATGTCAATGTTAGTGTCCTCAATGCTATTGTCTCTTCTGTGGTTTTTTAGAAGAGTATTTGTTAGAAGTGAATTTGTTGGAAGGAAATTCAGGGTACCTTCACTATGTCAGAAACTGTGCTGCCCACTAAGCTAAAGGTGAAAAGATAAATGTATTTCTTCAAATAATTAATTAAAATATTGTACTTATGGAAATATACCTGCTCTTTCAAGAGATTTTAAAAATATTTTATAGAAAATCATGGGAGGTCGTGGAGAGATTTTTACGTAGTGAAGCACAATAAACAAAATCTTAGAAAGACATTTATAAAATGGAATTTTTAGATAAAAAAGAAAGAATTTGAAAAAAAACAGATTTACTTTATATTTTTTAATGTTTATTAACAAACTAGAGGCCCAGTGCATGAAATTCTTGCACTCAAGGGGGTCCCTCAGCCTGTCCTGTGCCCTCTTGCAGTCTGGGACATCTTGAGGGATGTCTGCCTGCCAGCTTAGGCCTGATTCCCCCTGGCCTAAGTGGGCAGTCAGACATCCCTCTTGCATTCCAGGGCCCTCGCAGTCTGGGACCACTAACTCCTTACCACCCGCCTGCAGCGGAAGCGTGAGAGGCTCCTGCCACCACTGCTGCTCCTCGCCAGCTGGGCTCTCTGCTCCTTAGCTCTGCCTTGGAGGCAGGAGAGGTTCCCACCACCACCCCTGCACTCAGAAGCCGTGCTCACTGAGCGCAGCAGCAGTGGCTGGAGTCTCTCCTGCATTGAGTGTCTGCCCCATGGTGGTCAGTGCACATAATAGTGACCAGTTGTTCTGCCATTACGTTGATTTGCATATTAGCCATTTATTATATAGGAAATTGTAGTATGCAATTTTATATTTTTAGACAAATGTAATTCCCTTTGGGATATGACTGAATATTTGCAGTGGGAGTCTTTCTGGGCTTCTAAATTGGGCTTTTCAGTTCTACCTTGTGCTGCATCACAAATAATTATCTTATTCTTTCTTCATCATTATTCCTTCCTATATTTTTGTCTTTATTTATCAATTGAAAGCTGCTTTTTCCTATGTATTATTTTCTTTCTTTTTAAAAAAACATGTTTTTTATTGATTTTTTAGAGAGAGAGGAAAAGAGACGGATAGAGAGATAAAAACATCGAGGAGAGAGAAATGTCATCAATTGGCTGCCTCCTGCACACCCTCTACTGGGTATTGAGCCTGCAACATAGGCATGTGCCCTGACTAGGAATTGATCTGGAGATCTCTTGGTTCCTGGGTCTTCTCTCAACTGCTGAGCCACATCAGCCAGGCGTCCTACATATTATTTTCAATCATATCAATTTACTTGTAATCTAACCAGGGTGTGTCTACATCACTGGTTAAAAGAAAATAATCTGCATCATACGAAATCTAAGATCTTCAGCCCTCATTTTCTCTTTGTAATTGTATTTACTCTAAACCACAGAAATGGAAGAAATAGTTTTTAATTCTCTTTAATTGCTATTTTAATCGTATTGATTCATACCTTTTCTTAAAAAATATGCTTGTGTGTTGAATCATCCAAAAATAGTTTTTAATTGAGAAATAGTGTGAATAGGACATTTTTTACCCATCTATATTTATTTACAATTATGAATTTGAGTTACATTTTAAAATGACTTATTAACTTAATTCCTTCATAACTTTTGAAGACAAAGAGAAATATATTAGCCCTGGCTAATGTTGCCAAGTGGTTAGAGTGTTGGCTCATCCACTAAAATGTTAAGGGTTTGATTCACAGTGAAGGACATGTACCTGGGTTGTGGTTCTCTCTCTTCCTCTCCTTTCCTCCCTTCCACTCTTTCTGAAATGCAATGAAACAAAATAGCCTCAGGTTAGAATTTTAAAAAATAAATATATTAGTTAACTAGTGTTTATAACACAGTAAGTGAATATAGAACATTGTAGCTTTCCTAAAGAAGTCATCCTATATAATAAAAGGCTAATATGCAAATAGACTGAGCCGCAGAACAACCAAACAAGCGGTCGCTATGACGTGCACTGACCACCAGGGGTTGCACACAGAACATGGTGGGCATGGGCAGCAGGGGGCAGAGTGCAGAACATGGCGGGCATCAGATGCAGTGGGATGGTGGAGCAGGTGAACAGGGGCACCAGACCCAGGCAGGGTGCCAGGTGCTGTCTTTGAGGCGAGCCTCTGGTGGTTATTGAAATTTTTGCTCCTAAACGCTGCAGTCCCTCCCAGTGCTCACACCCACTGCCAGTGCTGGAGCAGCCTCTGGCACCCACTGCTGGAGCCCGGAGACACCCCAATTGCTAGGTGCTGTTAGCTGGTGCAAAAAGCGGCTGCCGGCCCTGATCGCCCCTGAGGGCTTCTCCACCTCCTTCTGCTTCTGAGGGGCAATCAGGGCAGCAGCCACTGCTCACACCCACTGACAGCACTGGCCCCACTCACACCCACTGCTGGCCCAAATTGCTCTGCACTGTCAGTGGGTGCGAGTGGGACCGGCACTGTCAGCATGCCGGAGCCCTGGTGGCTGGAGCGGGGTTGCCAGCAGACAGGGGCGAGGGGCCTTGGTGGGAGGGGCCGCCGGGGCGCGGAGGATGGATTGAGACCTTCCCCTGTGCCCACCACAGCCTCACAGCCCACAGTTCCTTTCAAGGTGCACAACTGGGCCCCTAGTGGAAATATTAAGCTTATCAAAATGATTAGCATTTTACTTGTGTCTTTCAGTCTACCTAGTTGTATCAGTTTTTTCTCAGCTAGTAGGTTTAAGCCTTTAAGGATGACATTTTCCTAAATCTTAATGAATCAAATAATCCTTAAAGTATGTAAACTACATGGGGAGAAAAAGTTAGATAACTGACTCTTTGAAAGAGGCAAGTATAATAAACATTTGTGTTTAATCTTAACAATATTTTTCAACAGTAGGGGCAGTGGTCACCTCATCAAATACATGCAGTTCACTCTAAATGTTCATTTCCTTTTTTGGAGGAAGGAATATTTCCCTGGTAATGTGAAGTGAGAGGGAGTTACTAAATGAATGCTGCAATCCTAAGAAAAATAGTATTAAATCAAATTTCCATAAACAGTAAGCTCTCATATTTGGAGCAATTCTTTGTAATTTGTTATATGGTAATATTTTGGACTTTCTTTAGAATACATATAGAGACTATAAATTTATTTCATTTTAGTCAATGATAACATCCATAAATGTACCGTTTTTCTTATAGGAAAATACAAAATAAGCAATCTACATCAGAGGTTATCAATTATTTTATGTACATCATCAGTCTCTCACTAAGTTGAGGCTATGATCTGTTTGTGTTTTACGTGTGTGTATGGGTTTGTGTGTGTGACTATTGATGTGTTATGTATTATAGACTTCCCATTATTATTTTTTCTTTAAGTATGTGTCCTATTTTAATAATATCCTTTTGAAACTAGGTTTTTCTAAAAGGATACAGCATTGGTTTTTATGTAATTAGCACAAAACACTACAAGTATCACAAACTTCTTTGTTCTATTTCTACTGTATTAATGCAGCTCCAATATAAATTAGAATTTAAATAGTCATGTTACAATTGGGAATTACTATTCTATTGTTTTGTTTATAGTTAAGGTTGTCTTTTCATATCATGTTATGAAACCATATTTGTTACTCTTATAAAGATATCTTAGTTGTATTAATCTTCATTATATTTATCCTGATGATTTTGGCCATCACCTTGAATCTTTTAGAATCCTAAATCTTTTATCAAGGACATTTGCAATAAAATATCATTATGCATTCTATTCTGTCATAATCATTATGCACTTTCTTCTGTTACCAAAATACTTTGAGTTTTATTTCTAAAAATAAACTAACAAAGTGGAGGCAGACTCATGGATACAGAGAACAGACTGACAGCTGTCAGAAGAGAGGGCGTTGGGGCTGGGTGAGAAGTGTGAAGGGATTGAACAAAGAAAGAAAGAAAGACTCATGGGCACAGACAACAGTGTGGTGGTTGCCAGAGGAAGGTAGAAGAGGGTAAAGGGGGAATAAATGGTGACTGAAGGAGACTTGGGTAAACACACAGTAAAGTACACAAATGATGTAATTAATATATATATGTAAAAGCCTAAGCAACCTTTAGGACTGCTCAATTGAACTACCAGTCGACTGGTTGCTATGATGCACACTGACCACCAGGGGGCAGACGCTCAATGCAGGAGCTGCCCCCTCCTGGTCAGTGCACTCCCACAACCAACCTCCCATGGCCGGCCAACCTCCCTCAGTCCCTCCCCCCAGCTGGCCAACCTCCTACAGTCCCTCGCCCTGGCCACTCCTGATTGGCCCTGATCGGCCCTGATCGGCCCGGATAGGGACTGGGCAAGATGGTCTTGATCAGCCCCGATTCCCAGACAGACAGAGGGACCCCACCCATGTATGAATTTGTGCACCATGCCTCTAGTAGAATTATAAAACTGAAGCCTATGTAAATTTATTAAGCAACATAACCCCAATAAATTCAATTAAAAAAAGAGGGGAAAAAACTGATATTCATTTCCTCTGGAACATTTGTAACTAAACTATAAGTTATATAACATCTTCAAACTTTTGAAACCTAACCTTAACAAATTAATAGGAGATTCTTCTACTGAAAGCCAAAGTTATGGCCCAAATGTTTAATTTAAAATAAAAATTCTAAAGGGAACTTGCTCCAGAATGCAATATGAAACACTGTGTCAGACTGCAACATCCAAAGATGGCCACTATAATAGTTGCATCCTATATTTTCTCATGTGACCTAAACATTTTCCCCATAAATAGATGTGATCTATGCCTTTCCCTTAGAACCTGTAGACTCAGTTGTAAGCAATAGAATATGGTACACAATGATGCTGTGTAAGTCAAAGGCTAGATCATAAAAGGTGATGCTGCAATCGCTGTGTTCATTGACACACAGCAAGACTAGGAGTAGGTGCTCATATCAATTTTTCATGATAATGAGTATAGAGGGTCCAAAAAATGTATATGAAAACTTTTAATAATTATAAAGGCACTGCTTATTAAAATACATTTCATTTTCAAATTTGAGCTATCAGCTATTAAAGTGTGTATACATTTTTGGGCCACCCTGTGTATTTTGATCCTGATTATAATTAGTGATAAGAATCTAAGCAGCAAAGAAACATTCTGTTGTGCACAGTTTGTTTGTGTTTATGCAGCATTCAAAAAGGTCTTCATATCGCTCTGGGTGCCATTGTTGAGCATTTCATTGAAAATTGAAACAAACTTTATAAATGTATGCTTCAGGTTTTTCTCCCGCACCCAGGGCCCAGGACTTTGGTCCGGCCGCAACAGCAAGGCTTGGATTCTTGCTCCAGCTGCTCCCAGCCCCTCCTTTTTTCCCAGATTCTCAAGCAGAGCCCAGGGTGGGCTGGAAGCCTGGGTTTCCCCCAACGACTGAGGTCCCTATGATCCAGGCCCCCAGCCCCTCCTTGAGAGGAGCCCAGAGCAGACTGGAAGCCTGGGTTGCCCCCAACGACTGAGGCCCCTATGATCCAGGCCCCCAGCCACTCCTTGAGTGGAGTTCAGGGCCGGTGGAAAGCTTGGCTTGCTCGGTTGTCAGGAGCAACCCAACCCTCCTGCTCGCTCCAGCTCTGTGGCCACCACCATCTTCAGTTGTCTTCAGTCTTCGCTCTGCACCTGCATATGCAAATTAAACGCCATCTTTGTTGGGTTAATTTGCATAGTCACTCTGATTAGATGGTGGGTGTAGCAGAGTGGTGGAGTGATGGAGTGATGGTTAATTTGCATGTTTCTCTATTATTAGTATAGATGACTGTTTACCTTCATTTTTCTTAATTGTTAATTTTATGAAATCTTTATGGATTACCTAACAGAAATAATCTCTAAATAAGTTTCATGTATTGGAACTTTCAAAACATGTTCTAGCCAAAATTCATTTGTGTTCACGATGCTGTCATATTATAAAAAGACTTATAGAAAAAAGTCACTATTCTACCACATATTACTCACATTATCCTGTGTTTCAGATTTATGGAGACCTCTAATTAATTGACCATTTTAATCTGCCTCTATACTCTTTGTTTAGCATTCCTATACTATTAATATTGGATGACACACTCCATTATGTCTGTTATATCAATTACAGAATTATAAAATAATTTAAAATATAAAAATAATTGAATGCTTACATCATCAGTGTTAATATGGCAATAATAGACATTCAAAGAAGAAAAACTAAGTTTAGTATAAGAACCTGTGTAAAGAAAAGACTGGACTTCATAATAAATGACAAAAAAAACATATCAATTGATCTGTGCTGATGAGTATTTCCTATAAATGAAATAAATAGAAAAATATTTACATAATCTATACTAAGAATGCCATGCATAATAAGGATGTTTCAGAGATGATTGTCGATATTGTTGGTGTCTCCCAATGATTACCTGCTACAGTTTTCCACATTGACACCAAATATAGAACAAACATAATCACCAGCAGATACAATGTTGTTTTTCAAAATTCCATGAGAAAATTGCCTGTTAAAGTTGAGAGTAGTACTATTATTAAGTAAGTTCAAAGTTAATGATTCATTCATGTTTAACAAAGGCATGTATAGAAATGCACCACTTCTATATACTGTAGTGCTCAGATGCCACAATATAATTTTTCAATTGTTATTAGTTAAAATTTGATAACTCAGAAATCATGACACTAAATGTTATTTAGAAATAAGTAAAAGTTTTATGTAGACACTTGTAATAATATCCAAGGTCAATAGTCTTATTTCAATAACTTTGACATTATGACAAAGTTTTCAGTGGTAGGTGACAGGGCTACGGTGATGCTGTATTGGTTTTAGTTTAGCTGTTCTATGAAATGAAATGTTCTTAAAAAGATAATTTTGCTATGTCTGAATTATTCTTCAGTTAATTTAATTGTGTGGGTTATTTTTTGCAAAAAAAGTTGACCAAGTTCAGCTTTTAAAAAATAATTTATATGTTTTATTAGTTACTTTAAAATGTATATCTGTTATGTAGTTCTAATCTTAAAATGTAATACAGAAGAAATTTAGTAACATTTGGGAAAAGGTTAAAGCAAAAGAAAATGATTACTTAACCTAAAAGTGTTTAAATTCACAAAATAATAAAATATTTTTACATTGTGTCTCATTTGAGCACATACACAAAATTACTCTAATTTTGACCTTTATTCATACACATGTGGTTTTCTTAATAAAAATTGAAAATTAATTGCACATTCCTTTCCCTAATACTTAGCATCCTGCTTCTTCTCCTTTAATAATTAAACTAGTGAAAGTTAACTAACTTAATTGAAATCACAGCAAAATGTAATCAGGATAGTAACTTGGCTGCAAAAATATACTGTAATATTGGGATTGAAAATTAAAATATACCCTGGCCAGTTTTGCTCAGTGGATAGAGCATCAGCCTGTGGACTGAAGAGTCCAGGTTCAATTCCTGTTTTGTTGAGTCTCAATCCCCAGTAGAGATCATACAAGAGGCAGCTTATCAATGACTCTTTCTCATCATTGATGTTCCTATATCTCTTTCCCTCTGTCCCTTACTTTCTGAAATAAATAAAAATATACTCTTAAAAAATTCTTAAAAGAAAGAAAATCAAAATTTACTTATTGAGAATACATTACCTCATTTTTTTATCTTCAATAGTACAGTTAATTGAGCTGACTATTCATTTACATAGGTGAATAAATCAATAAACTTTTCATAAATACTAAAATCACAATGATTTATGACTAATGGCAACTTTTATTTATATTCACCTTTTCTCAATACATGTTAAGACGTCTAATTATTAATTTTTATAGAGTTGCCTATAATAAATTACATTAATAGTATTTAATACTGTTCAATGTAAAACTATATTTTTTAAAATCTCATAAAAATATTAAATGACCTAGTCATGGGAAATTTTGCACTTGGTGTCTACTAAACCAATCTAGGCTATGGCTCCTACACAGATGCACCAAATAGGCAAAAATATGGTGAAATAAGAAAGGAAAAATAGACTTCACATTTAGATATCTTCATAGTTTATATATAAAGACACTTAAGGACTCTTATTCAGATGCATCATAAAGACAAGACTTTAAAATGACAAAAGCCTGTATGAAGAATATATAATGAACCACAATTTATATTTTTCCATCTATGTACTACTAAGTGTACCAGTTAATAATGTAGATTTTTTTAATAGAAGAGTTACACATATGTTGATATATATGCAATTTGATATGTATGCTTTTTTGTTGTATTGACAGCAAGCTTCAAAACTTCATATGTCAAATTTGCTGAAGTGTTAACATCATAGATATTTTTATGCATAAAATGTTGAATTTTGTGCGGAAAAAAAGAGCATTTGCAAGAAGTTTTAATTCATTACTTTATTTTGAAGAAAAAGTTATTGTATACTTCGGAAAAGGTATGGTGAACATGCTCCATCTCAAGATACTTGTGAACCCTGGTTGAAATGTTTTAAAAGTGATGATTTCAATGTGAAAGACAAAGAATGTCCAGGTCAACTGAAAAAAGTTTGAAGACCAATAATTACAAGCATTATTGGATGAAGATGGGTGTCAAACTCAAAAACAACTTGCAGAAATATTAAACATTGCTCAGCAAACAATTTCCAATTGTTTGCAAGCAATGGGAAAGATTGTAAAGGAAGGAAAATGGGTGCCACATCAACTGAACAAAAGACAAATGGAAAACTGAAAAGTCATCAGTAAAATGTTGCTTCAATAGCATAAAAGAAAGCCTTTTTTACATCAAATTTGACTGGCGATGAAAAGTGGATTCATTTTGAGAATCCCAAATGCACAAAATCATGGGTTGATCCAGGTCAACCATCAACATCACCTGCAAGGCCAAATTGCTTCAGAAAGAAGACAATGCTCTGCATTTGGTGGGATTAGGAAGGTGTGGTGTATTATGAGCTTCTAAAAACAGGCAAAGCCATTAGTAGTGATCGCTACTGACAACAAATAATTAATTTGAACCATACTTTGATCATGAAACGACCAGAATGTATCAGAAGACACGGCAAAATAATTTTGCTTCATGATGATGCACCATCACACATTTCAAAACCAGTTAAAGACAGGTTAAAATACTTGCCTGGGAAGTATTAACCCACCAACCATATTCACCAGACCTTGCTCCTTCAGATTAACACTTATTCCAATTGATGGCACACTCACTTTCTGAACAGCACTTCAAAATGTATGAAGAAGTGGAAAATTGGATCTCTAAATGGTTTGCCTCAAAACAAGAAAAGTTCTATTGGGACGGTATCCACAAATTACCTGAAAGATGGGGGAAATGTGTAGCTAGCAATGGACATTACTTTAAATAAAGGACTTTTGATGTTTCTCTTGAAATTATCATGTTTTCTTTGATTACAAAATCCACATTATTAACTGGTACACCTAGTAAAGATTATTTTGTTTACCCTATATGTCTTTTTGGCTGAATGTGATATAGCAAATGTTCAGTTAATATTATGGAATACAGTGTGTTAATCTATATATATAAAAGCCCAGTGACCAAACGGCGGAATAACCAGAACAACTGGTTGACCAGTCGCTATGATGCACACTGACCACAAGGGGGCAGATGCTCAACCCAGGATCTGCCTCCTGGTGGTCAGTGTGCTCCCACAGTGATAGGGCCACTCAGAGGGTGGGTACACAGCCACTTGGCTGACAGGGATGAGCAGCACTCCCACAGTGGGCCTATTCCCACAGGCCACATCTCCCACCAGTGCACGAATCCATGCACCAGGCCTCTAGTTAATAAAAAAGTTATTTTCAGACAAATGTATATATGTTATTTTCATAGCTTAGACCCAAGTAAAATATTTGAGAAAATTTTCAAAATGCATTCTCATTAGTTTTACCAAACATCAATTGTGAAGTAATTGTGTAACATTAAGTGATATTTGAGATAAACCAAAGTGATTATATTCAGGTTTCCCATAAGGAATTTGAAAGTCAATTTAGTGAGATTATAAAATTATACAAATATCTGTTTGAAACTATATAAAGATATGTGATATATTAGAGAAGATTCTAAGATCAACCAATGTATCATGATATTAAAGACACTCAATAGCCCTAACTGGTTTGGCTCAGTGGATAGAGCATCGGCCTGCAGATGCAAGGGTCCCAGGTTCGATTCCGGTCAAAGGCATGTACCTTGGTTGTGGGCACATCCCCAGTGGGGAGTGTGCAGGAGGCAGCTGATCGCTGTTTCTCTCTCATCGATGTTTCTAACTCTCTATCCCTCTCCCTTCCTCTCTGTAAAAAATCAATAAAATATATTTAAAAAAAAGACACCCAATAAATTTTAAAAAAGAAAGATGGCATGAAACTGTTACTTAGTTAGATACTTCAACAATCATCTCACTTTTATTCCACTTCCCACATGACTCATTATCAACAATTAAAGAGATTATGATAGAAGAGAGATCAATTTAATAACAATTTGTCCTTAATAACAGTACTTTTTTTACAATGAGAAAAAGATCATTCAGGGAAATGATAATTGTACTTCAGGCCATTTGGGCAATACAAATGAGAGGCTAGTGGTTGTTAGAAAGTAAAAAAGTTCCCCTAAAACAAATTTTCCCCAAGTGAAAAATTGAGTTACATATTACATTTGGTTTTGACTAGGAGAAACTGGCCTTGACATCTGCTATCTTACTGAGCTTATTATTACTCCATATGGCAACATCAAACTGTTCTCTAGTGTTTCACTTCTGAAGAATAACAATTCCGTGCTTTCAGAACACACACAAGACACTTATCTTCATGCCATTGTTTCCATTTCTTGTTCTGTTTAAAAAAATATTTTATCAGAAGGATTTAATGATACAAATATAACAGGGGCATTTATAAAGCTTTTGTTAAATTCTATGAACAATCTCAGAAAAGAGCTAATGTTTAAGTACTAAGAAAAAATTGAATTAAAACACATTTTACCTCTTTTAATTAGATAAATAACGCCACCGTCTCCCACCAAATGAAAGAAAATAAGACAGAATTTGGGAAATATTTAAAGCACAAACCTTAAGTATGAAGAAGGTGGGCTAATGTGTAATATTTCAGATTTATTTAGTTGATCACAATTTTTCAATTGTTTCATTAACTAATAGCACCTTGATTTTTCAAAAATAAAATCATGGAATGCTGCATAGGAACTTTGTTGGGGAATGGACAAACATGGGATGGGAATTAAATGATATAACAGGTAAGGCAAATGTGTTAATCAGCCTATTGATGAGCCGGAATAAGGGAAGAAAAAGTGCAATATCTATTGGCTGGGGAGCAGTGAATTTAAGCTGAATAACATATATATTTTTAAAATCCCTGACACTTTTCCCAAAACTGCACGATGTCTAATTATTGCTAAGCTTGATCGTGGAGTTGCAACTCTTTCTTATAAAACTCCTTAAAGTGCTTGTTCTGGATGCACTACTCTCATTCACAGATGCATAATAGCAAAAAATAACAAGTGAATAAAAAGCAGCAAAAGAAAGTGAGTGAAATAAATACAATTGGTATTTGAAGAACTGAATTGCTGGAGATAGGGAACCACACTGAGAAAGTGAGGGAAGAGGCCAAGATTAAATGGGCCCTATACATTTGCACACAATTCCCTTGGATCCATTGTAGAATAAAAATATATGCATCTGCAGAAGGAAACACCATTAAACCACGAAAATTACTACTCGGGAGATATAAGGTGAACATTTTCAGAGCTCACAGAGGGATTTCAGTCATTCAAGTCTTACCAGACTAAGTGGAGGAACCTCATTGAATATTGGTGACATTCAGTAAAGACTTTAGAAAGGTTACATATTAATAGTAGATCTAAGGTATCCCTAGAATTAAAGAAACTCTAAATAGACCATAATATACCTTAAAATGAAGATGTAAAAGATAATGCTAATCCACAATGTAATGGCATTCAAACAAATGTCAACAAAATCCACATAATCACAATAGAATATATTCACTTATATTAGTATTAAATCAAATACTATTACAAAACATTTTCATTTATAGCCTTGTCATTAATTCGTGTGTGTCTTGCCATGTACCATAAAAAAGGTTAAAAACAGAAAACTGGGCAAAATCTAAGAAAATAATACTGTTCCTGACATTGAAAAATATGCAATATAGGACTCTGATCTCTAAGAAAAGGTTAAAAAAGGTGACCTCAATGAGTGACTTAGATTGTTGCATAGAGTTAATTTCTGCATGGCAACACAGGAATTAAGACCCCAGTAACAACCCACTGGTCTTGCTAGTTGAGGAGAGAGAAAAAAGAGAAAAAATGGAAAGCTCCAGCAATTGAAATCTCTGAAGAGCTTTGGAGGAAAGAAGGAACCCAGTGAAAGAGTTCCAGAAATGTGCAAATAGAATTCACTGAAGTGCTTGACTTACTACTAATCTGTATATAAGCCCCGCAATAAAAAAAAAATGCTTTGGAGTGATATTTAATTATTCCTAAAAGTCTTGCTGAGTTAAGAACCATTTATGTTTTATTCTATTTAATTTTAAACAATAAGAGTAGGAAACTTTAATTTAATAACTGTGGCATTGATAAGAGATTCAATAAATATCATGCCTTAGTAGTAGGTCAAATATAAATATATACTAAAGGCAACTCTACAATGATAACACATATAAGTGGGCTTTGAATTCTCAACCAATGGTTGTAGGTGCCAATTCAATGCCAACAGAAATCCACAATTTGGAATGTGGTGAAGAAGGAAACTATATTCACTCCAAACATCTCAATTGTGACACAGCCCAGCTATGAGGATGCCCAGGTGCGAGGCAGCTCTTGCGTGAGGCAGCTCTTGGGTGATGCCCCTCTCTGGTTAGACTGCTCTGCTCTGGTCTGTTCCACTTCTCCATTGTAGTCTGCTCTGCTTTGATATACATCTTCTGTGCTTTAGCTTCAGGTCAGAAACATAGTCTTCAGTTGAAAGAATGTGCACTCTCCCAGCCAGAGGGGAGCTGACTTATATAGATACTAAAGGCCAATGCACGAAATTCGTGCAAGGGGCTCAACCCATGCCACTGCGGCTACCGCCTCTGCCTCGGCCCCTGCCCACCGCAGCCTTGGCCTCCGCTGCCGCAGCTATGTCCAGAAGGCCATCCAGAAGAACATCTGGAAGGATGCCTGGTCTAATTAGCATATTATGCTTTTATTATTATAGATAAGTCCTCACCCCGCATCTATGATTGTTCCATCTTCATGCAATGAGGAATCCAAATCCTCACAGTTTGATTGATCCAAAAAACACTGTCCTGATTAATCAGAATGTAGTTGCATTGTTTGGTCAGTAAAGATGCCAATGGGGATATAGCTGCATAGCTCTAATGGGATGGGGAATGTTTCAGTCATATTGGTTGAAATACAATTGCAGGAAATCCTTTATAAGGTCTGTCTCAGGTGGCAGCAAAAGAGTGTAGGCCTCTCCCTGAATCACAGTTTGCATTTGCATGAGAGGCTCCTGTGTAGAAATGGCTCTGGGTTTTTGTTTTATTTGTTTGTTTGTTTTAATTTGAGCCCAGTTAGCCACCAGAAGCCCTTCTTAGTAGGTATCGTCATTCTCAGGGTTCATAGAATGAATCAAGTTTATCCAGAAAAACTTAAATGTCTGTCAAACAAACTTTAAAATTCCCCAAAGAAAATAATAAAATACGAACATAATATCATAGTGTCTGGAATCTAATAAAAAATTCCTAGGCATCTGAAGTGGGGATGGGGAGTGACAATCATAAAATAAATCCTATTATAGGAACAGAGATAGAAATGTCAGTGCTTTTGGAATTAGGTGGCAAATATTTTAAAAATTACTATATTTAAGAATAAAAGCTAAAAATAAAATAAAAATATAATACTGTTAAAATGAAATTTTTATGTTTAAAAATTATATTAGTAGACTTTCAATGTCTGACTGGCATGTAAAGAACTTAGAAGTCACTATACCATCCTAACAACTAAAAAGCTGAACAAACTGTGCGGTAAACAACTCTTCTTAAATCTGACAAAGAAGTAAAGTCACAGGGCAAACCACTACTCAAAAAATTGAAAGACAGACAGGTAGATGGAGAGAGTCATAACTTATAGGAGCAGAAACTGATGAATGGAACCATCTACCAGTGCTAGTGTCAGAAAAAGAATTTTAAATTGCTGTATGCTCAGTGTGGACAACTCTGACAGTAAAAAAAACCCATTCATAAAAGGGCTTCCACACATTTCTGAGTTTTACCTCCAGGGACTGGAGTAAAAACTTTTATCAGGTCTTTATAGTAAATATTAGAGATAAAAAACAAAACAAAAAACCTCTCATGTTTCTAGCAGGTGGAGGGGGAAAATAATTATTTTTAAATAAACCAGAGCATTCTGTTCCCCTTAGCAAAACATCCCTCAATAAAAACTATTATACCAGAGCCTAACCTGCTGGGTTTAAGCAGAGACTCTTATCTGGGGGGAGGGAAATAACCAGCTTCAGCCTGTGGGGCCAGAATGTCCCACTAAGGGAGGAGGAGACTGAGAAGCTCTGGTGAGTTTAGTCTAGAAGCACAGGCCCAAAAAACACACACCAAACCTGCGACCTAATCATAACACCATGCACTACTTCACTTCCCCTCACTCCTTACCACTACATTAAAATGGCCTATTTACTGCAGTTCCTCCTACCCAGTACGCCCTAAGCCACGCCCACCAGCCAATCAGAGCAACTATATGCAATTTACCCCAACCAAAATGGTGGCTGGCAGCCATGGAGCTGGAGCAAGCAGGAGGCTTGGTTGCCCAGGCGATGGGGAAGCCGGCTATGGCCTC
Source organism: Myotis daubentonii (assembly GCF_963259705.1). Taxonomy (NCBI): domain Eukaryota; kingdom Metazoa; phylum Chordata; class Mammalia; order Chiroptera; family Vespertilionidae; genus Myotis; species Myotis daubentonii. Next base: position 167,866,761 of record NC_081841.1, read on the forward strand.
TGCTCATTGTAACAAAGTTTCAATTATAGAAGACAAATAAATCCCAGATACCTGCTTCCAGCCAGCCTCCACTGGGAGCTTGGGTGTCTGGGGGTTGTGGCCAGCCAGCAAACAGCCACCAGCCCCTCACCCAGGCTTGCCACACCCTCATGGGGTGAGGGTCCCCGCTAGGGGGCTTAGCCAGCCTGAAAATGGCCCTCAGCCCCTCACCCAGATGGGCCAGGCACCTCAGCAGGACCCCCGCCCCCACCCTGTAGGGGCTGTGGCCAGCCTGAAAATGGCCCTCAGCCCCTCACCCAGGATGGCCAGGCACTCCTATATAATAAAAGGGTAATATGCAAATTGACTCTAACAGCAGAATGACTGGTCACTATGATACACACTGACCACCAGGGAGCAGATGCTCAATGCAGGTGCTGTCCCCTGGTGGTCAGTGAGCTCCCACAGGGGCAGCTCTGCTCAGCCACAAGCCAGGCTCCACTAAAAGATGTCCGACTGCAGCTTAGGCCTGCTCCCTGCTGGCAAGTGAACATCCCCCGAGGGCTCCCAGGTGTCTGCCAGCTTAGGCCCAATGCCCCAAGGAGCAGGCCTAAGTCAGCAGGTGGTGTTCCTCCAAAGGGTCCCAGACTGCGAGAGTGCACAGGCTGGGCTGAGCGACCACCCCAAGTGGACAAATTTTTGTGCATTGGACCTCTAGTATAGATAGATATAGATAGATATAGATATAGATATAGATATAGATATAGATATAGATATAGATATAGATATAGATATAGATAGGTAGATATAGATAGGTAGATATAGATATATATGTATGTATGTTTGTATATATATAAATATAAATATAAATATAAATATAAATATAAATATATATATATATATATATATATATATATATATATATATCCATCCCATGTTCAAAGGCTGTTAAATCACATTGTTTACCCATATCTTCAGAAAAAAATCACTTCTTCTGTCATGGTAAACAACCCACTTCCCTATTTATAATGGTCTGGCCCTCTAGCAACTTCAGCACGAAATTATAGCTAATTTGCCTACAAACGTCAGGGGTCATAATAATCTGGCCACTCAGTGTATATGAAGGAGGGAAGGAGAATTAGTTGGGAGGGAGTTAGAGAGAAAGGGAGAAGTTCACCCCCAAGTCATATAGGTATATATGTATATATATTTGTGAATTGACTTTAGGGGTGGAAAATAGGGTCAGTTTTTATAATAGAGAAGACATCAGAGGTTCTTATCTGGGTACCGATACCATAGTTCCAATTTCCTAAAGAACATCTGTGCTTGGGTGTACCATGATCACATTGATTTCAACAGATATGAAGACAGACTCTTCCTCTTAATTAGATCTCATTTCCAAAATAAATCCAATATTTCAAAGTTAGAGGGAATCTTGTGGCAGGTTCATCGGCCTATGCTGCTCTTCAGTTCTCAAATTGTTCATTCCAGCATTGACTCCAAGGCTATTTTCTCCAAGTCAAACTGGGCCCAGAGATGGTTCATGGAGATCGTTGCTGGGGGAAGACTATGGAGTTCAAGGCAACCTCAGAGCTGGTTCCAAGATATTAAAATAAAATTGAAAGCCAACTATACAGTCCAATAGACTTTCCAATACACTGTTATTTGAGTAAAAGGAACCAAGCCTGAGGCAGTGGGGTCAATTCAGAAAATATAAAACCCAATTTATTGGGCTCAAACTTTGGGTCACAGATAGCATGCAGCTTAGTCCATAATAGTTGATTTCCTATACACAATTTATATAACTTTGTTTAAGGGTCTAATACCTTGTTAAAAAGTTAAATGAGTTCAGTCTAATAATATCTGAGAGGGAAAATGAGTGTTCTTTCCCCCCCCTGAGGATAACCTGTCAACTTGCTTTGATAGTATTTTTACCTATTTCTTCTTCATTAATTATCTCCACGTTTTTATCTTATATCTATATTTTCAATGATTTCTTCTCCTATTCATATAAAATTGCTCTGAGTTCTTTCTTCCAATTCTGTTGCACCTGCAAGTTAGCATGGTTCCTTTTTCCCTTTCAATGCTAAACACTTTCAAATAATGACTGTACACTTAATGGCTTTGCTTCCCTTTTTTTTTTTTTTTTTTTTTTTTTGTCACTTGGTGCAATTTGACTTGGACCCTTCCAAGTTTCCTTAAAATGACACTCCAATAAAGGTACCATGGGCTTCCCAAATGGTAAATTCAATTATATTCTTAGTTATAATCTTAACTCCGCACTATATGTACCAACTTCTCATCTACAATGCCCCTCAACACCTGGTTGTAATAATACTACCTCTTCGGTGGTTTCTTCTCTTTTTGACTATAAATATATTAATCCCTAGGGTGATGTCTAAGCCTTAACCTATATTTGGAATGTTCTCATTCTGAAAATAATTTCATTAAATGCCAGAGACTCAGTCTTCGAACTCCTCTGTGGACAAAACTTATTTACAGTTATAGGCTTGACTTTTCCTCTAGCTCCAAGCAAATATTTTATACTCCTCTTAGATGTTCCATAACAATGACCTATGCGTACCTCAAACCCAGTATGCTCAAAATAAGATTCATATCATACTTTTCAAACCTGCTTTAGTTCTATATTCACTATTTCAGTTCAAATGTTACTTACCCATTCCCACAAACAAGGAATCTTAGTTAAATGCCTCATTCTTGCCACTCAATTTTATGTCCAATTAATACTCAGGCTTTTAAGGTTCTACCTCTGCAAGAATTCTTAAATTGTTTTATTCATTGTGACTATTTTTATAGTTCCCAGTTAACTTTGCTTAAAACTGACCTCCTCATCACCAAGCTCTCCTCCAAGTTCTTCTCACAATCCATCTCAGATGCATAGTCAAGGTCATTATTACCATGCATAAATTTCATCAAAAAATTTCTCTGCTCAAAAAACGTTTATGACTCCCCATTGCCTTCCTGATAAAGTTTAAATTTTCTCCTCAGATTAGACTTTCCATAATTTTGTGCTTCCCACATTTTCTTGTCTTATTGACATCCCCGATCCTCATCCCTGAACCAGTCTTATAACCTATTTTCCAATTATGCCTCCATTTCTCAAGTATGCCATGTCCATAATGTTTCTAGCCTTTCATGATCTTATTTTTCATAGTTTTGTGAGCCTTTATGAAACCTTGCCTAATTAACCAGATAAAATAAATATCTTTCCCTTCTGAATACCTTTAGAACTTTTCCAAGAAGCATGTATGGACCTATCTGGCTCAGTACCGTACTCACTGCAATATACCTGTAACCTCCATTTTAGGTTTTAAATTAATGAGACACGGCCTTGTTTATGTCAATGTTTTTTGCAATATGTTTCATAGAGCTTCATACTTGGATATATTCAATAAATGTTTATCTTACTGAATTAAACTCTTATTGTTAGTTCCTTAAAATATGTATTTGATTTTCGATTGTTTTTATCCTGGTGCTGCTATCCCCAGTTGAGATTCTAGTCACTGATCACCCTCTTTTCTATCTTTATGGAATTTACCTTTCGACCCATCTTCTTTAAGTCTCCACTTGCATTATGTTATTCCCCATTTCAAATCCCTAAGTGATCTCTCCAGGTCAGTTGAATTTTCATCCCCACCTTCCCCAACCCAAACAGACTTCTTACTACCTCATAAATTGCACTGGGCATGTGGTACCATTTCCCCCTAAATTTTATATGTGCCATGCTATTTGCACCATCCTACCTTTGCTAATCCTGTATTTCACCTAGAATATTCAATTTACAAGGTGTGCAATGTCTAGCTCAAAGTTTAGGCAGTTCCTCATTACCATTTTTCTATGCATGGCTATTGTATTTAAAACCAGTATCTGAGGCGATTAATCAATGGTTTTCTCAGTGCTATAGATTGATTAGTTTTCTTTCTTCAACTTGATTCTATGAGGCCAGATGCTATTATGCATATACATCTCTATCCCTGCCAGCCCTTTTAACACTGTTATTTACATAATGCTTCCTGATTCATTAAAAATAATCAGGAATAGGGGTTCCATCCCCTAATCAGATGGAACTATGTAACAAAAATAATCCTCCAGGAAATTGCAGGTAATTAATGGCTTTTAGAAGGGCTGCCATGCTCTGGGCTGGGATGCTCAAGCCAAATCCCAAGTGGACATGATAAGCAGCCTACAGAGCCTAACTCAATGAGATAGTTTACTGTGCCAAACTCACCTGTTGATCCCATCAACCATAATTATAATAAGCTCATTCTATTAGCTTTTTAAACCTATTTCAGGAGAGTGCACTGTACCCAGTGAACGTCATTGAATAATAGAGTTATGCTCTTTTTACATTAGGCTCCATTCCAGCCAGTCCAGCAGAAAAACATTTTGCATTAATGTTTTCATAGAAGTGTACAGTTCTCACTTTTTAAAACTTTGTCTCTTTGGTCAATTGTTTTGGGCTGCAAAAACCAAAAACAGGTGTGATATTTACCTGCTGATTTTTAAGAGGAATGGGCATAACAACATAAAAGAACATTTATTTCTAGCTGTTAGGGAAGAATCAAGAATCATGATTCTGATTCTACAAAGCTTATTAGCTGAAGGTAATAGAAAAGGAAAGGTGTCAGAATGTTGCAATTGCTGTTTTTATGCTGTTATGTAGAACATTGTGCCTTGGGGCTATTTAAAAGGAGTGGAAGGTACAAGATGGTGGCAGAGTAGGTGGAAGCTACACTCATTCCTCCCAGGACCAAACTGGTTTTACAACTACAATAAAAAGCAAACAACCTGAATAACCAACTGAAGAGTAGCTGAACGAGAAGTCTTATAACCAAGGAATTACAGAAGAAGCTACATTGATTCTGGTAGGAAGTCCTGGCCTTTCTCCCACAAAACTTGGCTGAGATTCTGGAGGGATATGTCAGCAGCAAAGTTTCCCCCTGAGAAGCATAGGGTCTCAAACCCAAGCTGGGCTCCCAGGTCTAGTGCATCAGGTAACATTTGGCTGTGAAAATCAGCAAGAATTCTGTCCATCAAGGGGAGGCAAGAGTCTGCTAGAGGCACAGGCACTCTTTTAAAGAACCAATACACAAAATCTCACTGGCAGCCATTTACCCTGGGTTCTGGCAGAGAGAGGGCAGAGTGGACTAGAGTTGCATGAGGAAAGACTAGGGTTTGTGGCTCTGGGGAGAGAGCTGAAGGACAGCTCCCAGGATCCCTGTATTAAGCCCCTCTCCCACACTGTAGACACCATCTTTCTTGTGTAGATCACTCTCCTCTTTACAGCATCAGTCTGGGGGAATGCAATGGCCCAACTTCTGGACTCCCTGCGACCTACCCTGTGAAGCTCCTGCCTGCTGAGGAGTCTGCTGCCTGGATGGAGGGGAGAGGGCTTGGCAAATCAGGGGTCTTTTTTTAAAATTTAATTTTGTTGTTTTATTTCTTAAAGTATTACAAAGAGTATTACACATGTCTCCCTTCCCCCCCCCTTGACATTCCCCCGGCCTCCCCTACCCCCCAGTGTCTTGTGTCCATTGGTTATTCTTATATGCATGCATACAAGTCCTTCGGTTGATCTCTTACCCCCCAACCCTACCCAGGCTTCCCACTGTGGTTTGACAGTCTGTTCAATGCTACTCTGCCTTTGTATCTATTTTTGTTCATCTGTTTATAATGGTCTTTATTATCCATAAATGAGTAAGATCATATGGTATTTTTCTCGGCTTCCCAGAGGCCATCACAGCCTCGCAGGGGCCATCGCAGCCTTGCAGGGGCCATTCATTGCAGCCTCTCAGGAGCCGTCTCAGCCTCACTGGGGCCGTCGCAGCCTCACCGGGGCTGTCACAGCCTCACGGGGGCCGTCTCAGGGGTCTTTCCAAATGAATTGTATGGCTTTGGAGTGGTCATTCACCCCACTTTACTGTGAAGCTGCCTGGTGCCTCTCACTCACAGGAGATCTCCTAGGCCCACTCTCTGAATTCTAGGTGGCTTCACCCTCTCAATACTTGATGGCTCTACCCTGACCAGGTCTGGGCAGAATTCAGGACAGACTGGGTCGTGTGGCTCTGGGATGGGGGCCACTCCTCCAACCATCTCCTAAACCAGATGGGCACCTCCACCTCTCCCGACTTCCAGTGGTCCTGCCCTGCTGAGATTGGGCTGCTGTCAGAATCTGGGGAGACTAAATTGTGTGGCTCTAGGACAGGACATTTTTCCCTCACAGGCTCAAGCAGTGCAGAGCCTTCCTTCCAATGGCTAAATATTGGTCTTTTGGGGTCTGATAAACTCTGATGGCCTCACCCTGACAGCTACCTGAGACCCTCCCCGCCCCACCACAAAGGTGTGAGAGCACCCCACAGGTGGCAGCTAGATGTGGTATATCCTGGGGCATTTAGACCCTGCACTGGCACCAAGATTGAACCTATATAGACCTGATGAACACCTCTTGCCCCTATCTGGTGACTCAGTGAGAACTTTCCTCATGCAACTCCACTATTGCCAGAAGCTCTTTCAGTGACTGAGGTGAGCTGGCAGCCCACAGGCAAAGAAGGCGAAGGAGTTCCTGGGGGCCATGGGAGCATTGCTGACAAGCCCTAGGGCACAATGCTAAAAAAGCCACCCTTTCTGTGCAGCTTGATTCTTCCTGCACACACCCAGGCCTGGCAGAGGAAGCCACAAACCAAGGATCATTCTGTAGCTCCAAACAGGTAGCCCAGGGCATGTCACAGGCAGCGTCTGATATGCACCTGCACCAGAGTCCCGCTCAGGAGGCCCCAGGACCTACTCACCCGGTGGCCAGCTTTAGACAATCTATCAGAGCATGACCCAATTCACTCCAACTAATTTCTTTAATAGGTAACTAAATATTTAAGAATATATCATTGTGTTATGGATTTTAAATTTTTTGCAGGAGGAAAAATATATGACAGCAACAGGGGAAGAATGGGGGTGGTAAATAAAATGTACTTTTGATTAGTAAGGTTCTATAGGACTCAGATTTTTTTATTTTTATTGAGCTTAATTGGTTTACACTGGTTATAAGATTATGCAGATTTCAGGTGTACAGTTTTATAATACATCTTCTGTATATTGTATTTGTGTTCACCATCCACAGTCAAGTATTATTCTGTCACCAATTATCTCCCCTTTTCCCTGCTCCTCCTCTACCCACCCTACCAGTTCCAGGCAATCACCACACTGTTGTCCTTGTCCATCAGTTTCTTCTCTTTTTTTCCTTTTTTGCTCAATCTTTCCTCCCCCTCCACCCAACCTTTCAAACCTCCCCACACCCCATACAGCTATCAGCCTGCTCTCTATCTATAAGTCTGTTTCTGTTTTGCTTGTTAATTCATTTTGTTTATTAGATTCCACATATGAGTGAAATCATATGGTACTTCTCTTTCTCTGACTTGCTTATTTCACTTAGCATATTTTTCATAAAAGCTATTTGACTTTACTATTTGTTATCTGCTTAGTTTATAATTAAAGGTGCTTAATACAGAAGGCCAGGCAGCATATTAAAACATGCTCAAAGTCTCTAATCATCCAAATCAAAACACCTGTCAGAATGGCTGTCATCAACAAATCGACAAAAGACAAGTACTGGAGAGGATGTGGAGAAAAAGGAACACTTGCGCACTGTTGGTGGGAATGCAGACTGGTGCAGCCACTGTGGAAAACAGTATGGCATTTCCTCAAAATTTAAAAATGGAACTCCCATTTGACCCAATACACTTCTAGGTATATATCCCAAGAAACTAGAAACACCAATCAGAAAGGATATATGGACCCCTATGTTCATAGTAGCACAATTTACAATAGCTAAGATTTGGAAACAGCCTAAATGCCCATCAGCAGATGAGTGGATTAGAAAACTGTGGTACATCTACACAATGTAATACTATGCTGCTATAAAAAAGAAGGAATTCTTACCATTTTCAACAGCATGGATGGAACTGGAGAGCATTATGCTAAGTGAAATAAGCCAGTCAGAGAAAGATAAATATCACATGATCTCACTCATTTGTGGAATAAATGAACATCATAAACTGATGAACAAAAATAGATACAGAGACAAAGAAGCATTGAACAAACTGTCAAACTACAGAGGGAAGGCGGGGGAGTGCTGGGGCGGGGGTGGGGGTGGGGGTTGGTAAGAGATCAACCGGAGGACTTGTATGCATGTATATAAGGATAACCAATGGACAGAGACACTGGGGTGGGGGATGAGGGCATGTGCCGGTGGATTGGAGAGGCCAGGGGAGGTCAGTTTAGGGAGAGGGAGACATATGTACTACTATTTGTAATACTTTAAACAATAAAATAAAAGAATAGTGCATATTATTTATTTTTTATATGCTAAATGTCATCTGTTGAGAGGGAAAGTTAAAATCTTTCTAATGAGGTATTTTTGGATTTCTTATACTTTTATCATTTCCTCATGTGTTTGAGAATAGTATTTTATGTTCATAAAAAGTTTTCTTTTCATATAATTCTGTTGAATTGGCAATTTTATCATTACATAGTGACTTTCTTGTTTCCTAATAATCTGTATTGCCTCAAAATTCTTTTATCTTATGCATTATTTTTTTATTGGAAAATATTATTTTGTGCTCATCTTAGAAAATAAAATTTGTTTATCACAGAGGCTACTGTGCTTTTTCTGGGAAAGAATATTAAAAATCTTTATAAAAACAATGCAATATATATATATTCCATCATAATTTAGTTTTTAGATATTTTTCACTGTTTTAATGACTACTATTCTCATTTGGGATAGTCTTATTCCTGGATGCATTTGTCCCAATGCACATAGATTTACATAATATTTTATTTTTATTTGTTTGTTTTTTAATTTTTTATTGATTTTTAGAGAGAGAGGAATGCGGATGGAGAGAGATAGAAACATCCATGAGAAATAAACATCAATTGGATTGCCTCCCTCTCACCCCCTAATGGGGATCAAGTTTACAACTCAGGCATGTACCCTGACCCAAAATTGAACAGGTGGCCTCTTGGTGCTTGGCTCCACCCTCCATCACTGAGCCACATAATATTTTAAATGCATATTATGTTTTGTTTCTGTTTATGACGCTTTGGTTCATTGCTATTTTTAAATATATAAGTTAAGAGAGTTTTTTTTCTTTCTCATATTAGAGATACTATGTTATTCTGAATGTAAAATAAAACATGCAGATGATAGTTAATTATGTTTTGTAATATGCATAACATCTTATTAATAAACATTAAATGAGCCCTGCCGATGTGGCTCAGTGTTTGGGCATCACGCCTTGTATCAGAAAGGTTGTTAGATGGATTCCTGGTCAAAGCACCTGCACCAGGCTTCAGGCTTCATCCTTGTTAGGGGGTGTGCAGGAGGCACCTTACCAATGTTCTGCTGTCACATCCATGTTTCTCTCTCTCTCTCTCTCTCTCTCTCTCTCTCTCTCTCTCTCTCTCTCCCTTTCCCTCTCTTTCGCCCCTCTTCCAATCTCTCTCTAAAAATCTTCAAAATTAATAAGTAAATAATGAACATTAGATAAAACTTTTGAGTTATAAAGTTCTTTTATGGCATGTAATCCTTTTAAGAAAATAAAAATTGCCCGACTGCATCGCTCAGTGGTTGACAATCAACCTATGAACCAGAGGTCATAGTTCAATTCCAAGTCAGGGCATATGCCTGGGTTGTGGACTGGATCCCCAGTGGGGGGAGTGCAGGAGGCAGCCAATCAATGATTCTCTCTCATCATTGATTTTCTGTCTCTCTCTCCCTCTCCCTTCCTCTCTAAAATCAATAAAAATATATTTTAAAAAATAAAATAATTATTATTAAGAATAAATTACATTTCCATAAAATAATAATTTAAATTACCAAATTCTCTAATTAATGTGGGCATAAACATTTTATTGCTTTCCCAATGTTGTCTGAGACCACTTGAGTTAGGCACCTCTTTTAGTGTGCGAACCTCTATTCAGAACATGGTCAATAAGAAATAGAGTGAAATTCATTTTAAAACACAATTATTCACATATTTCAAGATAGTGTAATCCATGTGACTTTTATTTTGTCATGTTTTACTTTGAAAATGCCAAATCATCTGGTTTGCTTGTGAGACTGCTGAGAACCAGTCATATATACAAATCATAATTTGAGAAGCTTTTTGAGTATTTACGAAACGCATTGGAAAGAAGCTAATAGATTCCTGAAATGGAGCACAGTCTGAGTATTATAAAGAAGTAATAGAATATGCCAAATTAAAGTTCAAGTCCTATCACTTTCTTTTCCCTAAAGGCAGCAATGCTCAATTTAGTTTATTTTCTTCAGAAAATAAAACAAGATGCATATCGTCCCTTCGAACATCTGATTTAAGGACAGGTTTTTTTTTTTTTTTCAAAGCAGATTTTTAGCTACAGTCACTTCTGAATATTATGTTGATTTTGTCTTATTCCTGTTGGCCTGGCCTGTAGGGATCAGGCTGAAACTGGGTCTCTAACATTCCCTTGAGGGGTCCTGGATTGGGAGAGGGCACAGGCCAGGCCGAGGAACTCCACCAGTACATGAATCCATGCACCAGGCCTCTAGTATGCATATAAATCATTTGATTAATCTCTCCCCACCCCACCACCCCCACCTTTTAATGGGAACCTTTTAGGATAGATAAACTATCTCTTGATTTCAAGATTGTCCCTACTCTTTGATCTTCATGATAAAATTATGAAGGTACACACAAATCTTATTTTTTTTTTTTTGTCTATTTAAAATATTATCTCCTCTAGCCCTTGCTGGATAGCTATTTGTTAGAGCATTGTCCCCATACACCAAAGTTGTGGGTTCAATCTCTGTCAGTGCACCTATAAGAATCAACCAATGAATACATAAATAAATGGATCAACTAATCATATAATTGCAGAATGATAAATATGTGCATAAATAATTTTTACATTAATGTGGATATCACCATAGTGCATCCCATCCAACTTAAGATAGTGAGAGTTTTATTTTCTAGAATACAATTATCCCTTTTAATTACTAGGAAACCTGCCTCTATTTGAGAAGGACAGTGACACAAAATACAGGACACAATGGATAGGTCCACCTGGAGCAGTAAGGATTAGCCCATTCAAGTCTTGGGGCATCGGATGAGTGAGCATAACTTCTGCTAGATCATGCACTAACAACAACTGGTGTGCTGCCACAGGAAAGATGGCAGCAGATAAAGAGATTAGTGCTTTCACTAGTGATGTGAGCTTTTAGCTTGAAGGTGAGTCTTTTGTCTTGGCTTAGCTCCTACTTGGTTTCTAGGAGCAAGCAGCAGGCAGAGCTGCTTAAGGCACTCTCCATGGTTTTCCCTGCATGCCTGCCCCCTTTCCCCAAATACCCTATGATCTCCCAAAGTCACAAAATCCTTAAGTCTAAAACTAATTTTGTTTCACCTGATTTTTGCCCCTCACAACAATGCAGGCTTTGTTTTCTCTTTGCAATCATGTATTAGGTGGGATTTGCTAGGCATTACTTGTGTAACAGTGAAATGTAGTAGTTTATCACATAGGCTATGTCATGCTTGGGTTATATATGTCCATTGTGGGTCTGCTGAGGTTTTGCTCTGTGTCATTTTACTCTGTAGCAAGAAAAGATGAACAGTCTTTATATGAATCATATTGTCCTGACGGAAAAAGAAAAAAAAAGAAAGGACTTTTAGTGGCTTTATATATATATAAAATCACTTTCAGTTCAATGCCCAGAATTTGATACAAGGTCAACAAACCTACAAGAAGAATAGGAAATACAAACCTATCTTATGCTTCAATGAAAGCAAAGTTGAACATTTGTTAAGAAGCACATTAAAAACCATTGATCTGCTATTATGAGATTATGTCCTTAATACCATTCTTTACTTCTTATCATTTTCAAAAGAGCTATGCTCTTCCTATCAGAAAAAAAAAAATTCTGCCTCATGTAAGCCAAAAGATTTGGAATTTTTGAAGGCTTCTAGAAATAGTTTTGAATAATAATAATAATAAAACAGAATAGATGTTATTGACTGCTTTCTTAAAAATTATTTTTTTCTCTGCTACAAATGATCACTTTGTAATGTGGATGGATTGAATATGAGTGGGTGACATACACAAAAAGTGTGGAAAAAAATAACTGAAATTAATATCTCAAGATATTTTCTCACTGCATATGCAAAGACAATGCTCTGAAAACACTATATAATGAATTAATTGAACTCCTAGAGAGAGTAGCTGTAAAAATGTGAGAAAAGAAGAAGAGGTGGAGATAGACCCATGGATACAGAGACTGACAACTATAAGAGGGGAATGATTTGGGGACTAGGTGAGAAGGGTGAAGGGATTCAGTAAGAAAATAATATAAAGGCTTATGGACACAGACAGCAATATAGTGATTGTCAGAGGAATGGGGGTGAGGGTTGAAGGCAGAGAAAGAAAAGGGGAATAAATGGTTATGAAAGGAGACTTTACTTGGGGTGGTAAACACACAATACAATATACAGACAATGTAGTATAGAATTGCATAGCTAAAACCTTTATGTTTTTACTAGAGGCTCGGTGCACAAAATTCGTGCATGGGGGTGGGGGTTTCTTCAGCCGAGCATGCACCCTCTTCAATCGGGGACCCCTTGGGGGATGTCCATCTGCCGGTTTAGGACATCCTAAACCGGCAGTCTGACATTCTTCCCGCAATCTGGAACCACTGGCTCCTAACCGCTCACCTGCCTGCCTGCCTGATCCCCCTAACTGCCTCTGCCTGCCTGCCTGCCTGATTGCCCCTAATCCTTCTGCCTGCCTCTCCGTCCGGGCCTCTCTCCAGGCCTGATCCTCAGTCCCTGTGGCAGCTGCTGATCAACCCTTGCCTCTCTCTTTCTCTGGTCCTCGCCAGCAGCCACAGCAGCTGCTGATCAGGCCCTATCTCTCTCTCCAGGCCTCACCAGCAGCACTGTTGGCTGCTGATTAGGCGCTGTCTCTCTCTCCAGGCCTGATCCACAGCCACCAAGGCAGCGGCAAGATTGTTAGGCCTCCGCCCGGCCTGGGCCAGAGGCTAACAACTTCACAGCACCTGCCTTGTCTCGCTCCACTGCCCCTTGCTGCCCTGCCACCCCCAGCTGGCCCCCGCAGCCTGATGACTAGTCATCCGTCTGGTCATTTAGAATGTGATGGTCCCAGGTCTTTTATAATGTAGATTAACCAATATCATCCCAATAAATTCTATAAAAATAAATCATAAAAATTTGGAAAAAATATGCCTCATTGTGTAAACATATCAATAAAATAAAATCTTCAAACTAAACTCCAAAGCTTTCTAAGGCTAAGGGATGCCAGACAAATTAATGAGAAATGATCGAGGTAACAACATTGCTAGAGGTACAAATGATGTTCCATAAGGCATCAAATAAAAAAACCTAGTGATGCTTACACAAGGGATCTGAAGATACTGCCAGTTACTCTTCCAAGTATCAAGTCTCATGCAGTTTTAATTAAGAGTAGTCTGTTTTTCAAGGCAGAAAGTTACTTGGAGCTGAAATTTGTATCAATTGGAAATCATAAAGCAAATTTGTTTTAATATTCATATCAGTACCCAGAGGTTTGAATGCATTCACTAGAATAAATAACCAACATTCAATTTGAAGTATTTTTTCTTCAGTTACTCATGTGGTTTCATATTCTACTTTATGTCTTTAATTAATCTGGAATTAATTTTGATGTAAGTATAAAGTATACATCTATTGTTTTATATTTTCTAAATTGGTATACAATAATTACAATGCACAACCATGAGATGAGTTACAGAAGTAAGATCCCTAGCAACTATGTGAGGGGGATCAGAGGTCACCACCAAAAGCCTGTCTTATGGGAGGTATTGATTCTTTTAAGTTGGACATATTTTAGAAACAAAAGACTCAAGAAGAGCCTTTTGCTTCTCACTAACTGCTTAAAAGAATCAATTAGAAAAACCTGCTTAGGAATGAAACTGAATCCAAGGTCAGCCCCCTGCTGCAATGCAAGCCAATAGTCATGAGACAGGTGCTGGTGATTGGAAAGAGGTTTATTTGAATTGCCAGCAATTCAAGAAGAAGGGGAACTCTTGTCCCAAAGCCCATCTTAGCATCTCAGTGCAGACTGGAGTTTATATAGGAAGGGAGAGAGGAGCAGAACAAAGAGATCAGGGGGAGGGGCTGTGGAGTGCAGGTAGTGTCCTTGCTGGTCCCCATGTGGATCTTTAATGTCAGCATACTGGGACTGGTTCGTGTTAGCCAAATCCTGCAGTTGAGTGATCTGCATCAACCGAAGTCATGGTCAAGGCCATTTTTTTGTACAAACAGGAACTGAAACTGCTGAAGCCTGCTTATAACTAAATTGGGAGGGTTTTTTGTTTTTTTTATCAGTTTTCCATTTTATGGTTAGTCAGAGTAACATAAAGGTTTTGTTTCCTTACAATTCCCCACTGTCAATTCTTTCTTCACATGTATGGAACAATTGATGTCTTCTGAATCTTCTGGGGGGATAATAAACTTAAGCTTTTTGTAAAGCAAAATCTCATGAGTTAAAAGCAGATATATTTCTTAGGGGTGTGCCTGTTAGTCAGATACAGTTTTTCTGGCACAGGGAAAATAAGGAGGTCTAAAACAATGATGACAAACATTATAAACAAAAGAATGGTTAAACCTAAATTAAAATCCCTGCTAATAGGCACCTGAGTCCTTGATATATTCATGAGAACAGACTCGCAAACCAATCTCCGGTTCCTTTAAAGAGTTGGGTGTGATGGACTACTGTTTACTGAAGTCAGGGAGCTTGTTTTCTTATCTTAGTGATGCCTGTCTCTACCTGAGATGAGGTATTGATACCATATAGCTCCTTGTTATTCAACCTGTAGACAAACACAACTTGATTTTCTAAAACAGCTTTAGCTAGAGAATGTAAAGATTTTTGCAGGTTGGCAAACACAGTTATCGTTTTATTGACTATTAGAGGCCCACTGCACAAAAATTTGTGCACTCGGGGGCGGGGGGGAAGGTCCCTCAGCCCGGCCTGTGCCCTCTCGCAGTCTGGGACCCCTCAGGAGATGTCCACCTGCTCCCTGGGGGACCGGGTCTAAGATGGCAGTCAGACATCCGTTTGGCAGCCCAGGGGCCCTCGGGGAATGTCCACTTGCCAGCGGGGACCAGGCCTAAGCTGCTGTCAGACATCTTTAGCACTGCTGAGCAGGTGGAAGAGGCTCCCGCCATCACTGCTGTGCTGGCAGCCATCAGCCTGGCTTGTGGCTGAGCAGAGCTCCCCCTCTGGGAGTGCACTGACCACTAGGGGGCAGCTCCTGAATTGAGCCTCTACACCCTGGTGGTCAGTGTATGTCATAGTGACCAGTTATTCCCAGTCATTCTGCTGGTAGGGTCAATTTGCATATTACCCTTTTATTATATGCCTGGTGCATGGGTGGGGGCTGGCTGGTTTTCCCTGAAGGGTGTCCTGTATCAGGGTGGGGGTCCCTTTGGCGTGCCTGGCCAGCCTGTGTGAGGGGCTGAGGGCCATTTGCAGGCTGGTCAAGCCCCCCAGCAGGGACCCTCACCCATTTGGGGGTGTGGCCAGCCTGGGTGAGGGGCTGATGGCTGTTTTCTGGCTGACCACAACCCCTTCAGGGTGGGGGTCCCCACTGGGCTGCCTGGCCAGCCTGGGTGAGGGGCTGAGGGCCGTTTTAAGGCTGGTCACACCCCCTTCAGGGTGGGGGTCCCCTGGGGTTCCTGGCCAGCCTGGGTGAGGGGCTGATGGCTGTTTGCAGGCTGGCTACGGTCCCCAGCCACCCAAGCTCTCAGTGAGGTTGGCTGGAAGCAGGTATCTGGGATTTATTTATTTTCTATAACTGAAACTTTGTTGCCTTTAGCAGAGGCCACAGCCGGCCAGGGCCGGCAGGAAGCTTGGCTTCCTCCATCACCGGGGCAACCAAGCCTTCTGCTTGCTCCAGCTCCGTGGCTGCCAGCTGCCATCTTGGTTGGATTAATTTGCATATAGTTGCTCTGATTGGCTGGTGGGCGTGGCTTGGGGCATTGCAAAGTTATGGTCAATTTGCATGTTTCTCTTTTATTAGATTAGATAATTATTCATATTTTAGATTGGTTATGCAAATGTTGGTGAGCTGCCACTCCCCACAATGGCAGGAGACTATAACCAAAGAGATACTCATCCCCACTGGGGATGTATCCTGGAAGATCCTGAGCTACTCGAGGAGTAGGTTGACTGAGCTAGTCCAGTAGCAGGTCCCATTTCCTGGATGGACTGAAAAAGGGTAACTAATGATTCTGAAAAACACTTTCCAGGATCAGTCTTGTTCCATAAACAGTTATAGGCCCACGACAGTCTCTGTGAAACACACGTGAACATTTAACCTCTTGGGGAACACTACATAACATGGTTAATGCTTGTTACGGCCATAGACATCTTTAATAGCCTAGAGGGGGCATGTTGTTGAATAACTTTCCAGGGCCCTTTTAACTTGAGTGTGGTAGATCCATGGCTTTACCCCTATAAACTTTGAAGAGGCGTGACTCGTACCTGTCCACTTTTTATCCAGTTGATGTTCATATCTCTGATTTTTCCAGTTCTTCAAAAGTACTTTGTCTTCAGGTTGGAACAGGTTGGGAGTTTCCTCAGATGAATAACTGAACTCTTTCATAGATTTTTGGTGGGATTAATTCTCCTTCTGTTCATTCTGGACAGGATAAGCACATCTGGAAATGTAACACATGCTGCGACAGAACCTGAAGGTGAAGCTGTGGTTTTTCTGACAAAAAAAGTTATCTGAGCATTCAGCTTGCATAACAAATGTCGTCCCAGCAAGAGTATTGCACATTTTGGCATATAGAGAAAAGTGTGTGACAATTTAAAATCCCCTAATTGACACTCTATGGGTTGGAGAAGGCCTTTTGCTGCATCTGTCTGTTAACTTCCCCTACCTAGATGGTTTCCTGACTTGTGTTAGTCATTCTTATATTTAAAACTGAATAAGTATCTCATGTGTCAACTTCAAAGTCAATCAATATGTTCCCCAATACCAATTGTATCTGGGGCTACAGTGGGGAAATGATTATGGGTCAATGGGTGTCCAGAGGAGCCCCTGGGCCTCTTCATTCATTATCTGAGTATGAGTAGGGCTTGCAACCTGGTGGAGACAAGCTGTGTTACAAATTCCAATATTATTGGGGGGAAAGGTAGAAGACTTTGGGATCCATCCTGTTCATAAGTGAGAAATAAAACTTTGAAGACAATTAACTGATCTAGAGTCTAATGTCCATAACTATAGTATTGTCTATTGAGACACAATTTCTTTCCCTAAAATCACCCCCATTCTATCAGTGCCAAATCAAGACCAAATTATTGCATTGAGTCTAGTTTCAATTTGGCCTGATTATTTGAATGAACACAACAAGAATAGTAATTGATCATATAGGCTCTCTTGAAACTGCTTTGCTGGAATCTCATAAGGAATTTACAAATTGAACTTTAATTAGCCTTTCAGGACAAAGAAGTCAAGCCACAAAGTTGTCATCAGGCTTGGATGCAATACCTACAGGATTGGATGAGTTCCTCAAGTTCTCAAGGTTCCCAAAACTTCTTAAGGTCCTTTTTTGCCATCTCCCAGGAAAGCAACCTTCACTCTTTTTCTGGAAAGACTGACATACATGATATGAATAAGCAAGGTACCAGGGCATTTCTCCAAGGAGCTATTGTTGGTTTAAAGTCAATCTTTATTCCTTAAAGTTTTGCTGACCTCTATCGTCTAGGCATGTCTCTCTCACTTGACATTCCAGTCAAACTCTTGATTAATAAAATGGGCTTTATGTGTCCTATTATAAAGACACCAGATTCTTATGGATTTATGCAAGCAAACATATTGCCATGAAAACAAGAATACCCACTCATACTCATTTCAGTATTCTTTTGTGCTGTAAATGCAGGGGTCAAAGGGAAAATATAAATTAGAGTAGCTAAATATATTAGATGCACAGCTATAGTCAAGCAAAAACCTAGGACTGAAGAATTCATTGTTTCAAATTTCCAAAATTTATAAGGGAATATTTTTGTTTTAGGTAGCTCAGTCGTTGAGGGAGGGGATTGTATAAATTTGGATTTCCATTATCGGTCTATCTTATCCTAGGATTCTTCTCACTGTAAAGATAACAATATCACAATTAAGCTGTAGAAAATAATAATTCTCAAAAAAAAGTCAACCTTTAATTTGTGGTCCTAGAATAAATTGAATTATTTGATTGTATGTATAATGTTGAAAATGAAATTTTGAAATGTTTTTCTTAAAACATTTCTTTTTTTTAGTTGTCAAATGCATACTTCAAGTAATAGCAATGTTAAGACATGTTATTGCCTAAGGTAAATGAAAAGGCATGGTAGACTGCTCCCATTAAATTCTGCTGAATCCTCAGACTTTCAAAAAGTGGAATAAATAAATGTCTTGGATTATTCAGACACTCTTTATTTATAAACTAGAGGCCTGGTGCAGGAATTTGTTTATGGGTGGGGTCCCTTGGCCTGGCCAGCTATCAGGGCCAATTGGGCCTTCTGGCTAGAGGGAGGGACTGCGGGAGGTTGGCCAGCCAGCCAAGGGGAGGGACCGTGGGAGGTTGGCCAGCCATGGGAAGTGGGCTGTGGGAGCACACTAACCGCCAGTGGGCAACTCCTGTGTTGAGCATCTGTCCCCTGGTGGTCAGTGTGTGTCGTGTCATAGCTATTGGCTGGTCATCCGGTCATCAGGTTGTCTGGTTGTAATGGTCACTTAAGCTTATATATCCTATCTAATAATAGACATACATGGTAATTGACTGTACCTTTGCTATGCCTCCCATTGGCTAATCAGCACAATATGCAAATTAACCGCCAACAAAGATGGTGGCTAATTTGCATACAGCAGGCAGTGTGGGACAGCGCCATCCTGTCTGCCCCGCCCCATCCAGGCCTGCTACCTGTGACCCAGGGCGGCAGGTGTCCATGTGCAACCCGCCCGGGGCGGCCAGGCGGGGCAGCAGCGATCCGCTGGCCCGCCCGGGCGTCCCGTGTACAACCTGCCCAGGTCGCCCCATGTGTGACCCGACCCAGGGCGGCGCCCCTACACCCGGATGAGCCCTGCCACATGTGCGACTCGGGGAGGCGGGGCAGGCACCAAGGGATCGGGCCTGCCATCTGCCATCCAGGGAGCGGTCCTAAGCCAGCAGGTGGTTATCTCCCAAGGGGTCCCAGACTGTGAGAGGGCTCAAGTGGGGCTGAGGGACACCCCCCACCTCCCTCCCCTGCCAGTGCACAAATTTTTGTGCACCAGGCCTCTAATATATATATATATATATATATATATATATATATAGAGAGAGAGAGAGAGAGAGAGAGAGAGAGAGAGAGAGAGAGAAGGTAAATAAGCTATATATGTTTATGTGGCAAATCATATTGGTTTCACTTGTTAAAAGAGGGAAATCTGACTATAATTAGGCAAAATAGCAATACCAGATGAGAACAAATACTTGTAAAGATTTTATATCCCTCTACTGTATTTCTCTATGCCTTATAGCAATAATAGTAATAATCCTATATAATAAAAGCCTAATATGCAAATCGACTGAATAGCAGAACCACAGGCAGAATGACTGGTCACTATGGTGCACACTGACTACCAGGGACCAGATGCTCAACACAGGAGGTGCCCACAGCCTGCAGGCCCCAAGCCAGCCAAGATGGGTGCCAGTGGGGGCCCCCTGATTGCTCTGCTGGTCACCCCGCAGATCAGTCCTGATTGCTGGCCAGACCTAGGGACCCTACCCGTGCACGAATTTTGTGTACCAGGCCTCTAGTATTATATAACTGGGACAATGCTTAGTAGTTTTTTTTTAAATCAAACTGCATAGAATAATCACCTTGGATATTTTAAATTTATATTGTACTAGAGGCCCAATGCATGAAATTCTGCAAGAGGCTCAGCCCTCACAGTCCCATTGCCTCAGTTTTCACAGCCCTGGCTGCCTTGGCCCCTGCAACCTGGCTGCCTCATGGCCCTGCCCACTGGTCATTCTGGAAGATTGTTCCTGAAGGTCATTCTGCTGTCCAGTCTAATTAGCATATTGGCACTTTATTATCTAGTATTTGCTCATATCTACTAAACAGACTGGGAAGAAGGCATATAGGTAGACATATGTGTTTTTAGAAGCACTTAGGTAATTTTCATATAGTCAGCCTACTACCTTTATTCATATTAGCTCTTGAAAATATTTTTATTTAATTTTTGTGGCTAAAAAGTAAATAAATTTTCCTTTAAATGTTCTAATTAAATCTTCTAGTAGGAATTTCATAATAGATTTGAGCTCTTAGTTGTCTAATATACAGCATCTTATAACATTTGCAGTGGGTTATTTGAGCAATGTTACCAGGTCAACTAAGCAAATTATCTTTACTGTGGAGGAGTTTGATTGGGAGTCTCAATTAGGTATGGTTCAATAAAGAGATAGCCTAGAGAGTAAAGTATTGGCCTAGTTTATAATATGCCTTTGGTTTCATAATTGTCTTGACCTATTTCAGAAAGAGACATCATTGTACATGTGAAAAGATAATTATTCTATGGGCTGATCTACACAAATTACTGATCTAAAGAATATATCCTTGGGAAATATGAATAGGTAATTATAGCATTGGAATTCTGCAGTACTCCCTTGATTTTTCTTCTTAGGTGTTCATTCACCAAATACACAGTGGACTACAGGCAAGATTATTAATTAGAAATTTTTATTAATGGAAAGAAACAAAAAGCATTTAAAAGTATAGAACTCAAGTACTCTATTTCTCTAGAATGTTGAGTGTCTAGTCTGTTTATATTCCATAGCACTATTGGAAGATATTTATTAGACCATGGTTATACTGCACTATCAAGCAGGATATAAAAAATCAATAAAGTTAACGAAATATACACATAATTGTTATGAGAAAAAGTAAATATCTTCTATATAAATAAAAATGTAAATGTTCATTTGTTCAGAATCTTAAATCTCCAAAAGTCCTTCACAGATTGTTTTGAAATTTTGATACAACGTTGCATTCGAATACGCGCATGTTTTTATATACCTATATACCTACTATTGTATAGAATTGGTTGAAAAAGTATTTCCCAATATTCAAACCAATTATAAGAATCACTATTGACTGAGTGAACGAGCTAGTCTTGCGGCCAAGAACAAAAACGTCTGCGAACTTAACAATATTATTTAGTCTAACATTCAAAGCGAGTCCGCCGACACTGTTGTGGAAGCAAATGAAGCAGTTAATTAACCAACAGAATTTTTGAATTCACTCGATCTGCCAGGGATGCCACCGCACATACTGCAACTGGAAATCAGCCTGCCAATTATCATGTTGCAAAATATCAACCAGCCAAAGCTTTGCAACGGCAGGTAGCTTGCAGTAAAAAAATTAATGAGCAACGCCATAGAAGCAACAATCTTGACAGGACCTTTCAATTGTGAAGATGTCCTCATTCCTCGCATTCCTATGATTCCAACAGATATGCCATTTCAATTTAAGAGACTGCAATTCCCAATTCGCTTGGCGTTTGCAATCACCATCAACAAAGCTCAGGGCCACTCTTTAGAATTGTGCGGTTTAGACCTAGACACGGATTGCTTCTCACATGGACAATTATATGTCGCATGTTCTAGAGTCGGCAAACCAGACAATCTCTATATCTGCACAGACAATGGAACAACAAAAATTATTGTATACCCACAAGTATTGTGAAATTAAACATATTAGAAACGTGCGCTTTCTCTTTTCTTTCTTTCCCATTTAACCAGACTGAGCCACAGCAACGCGTGGCCGGGTACAGCTAGTATCTAAATAAATGGATAGGTAATTATTCCATGTTTATATATTCAAAGCTATCAATATAAATAAGACATTTCTCCTCAAATTATTTTTTAACTTTCATGAAATCTTAATCAAATTCCAGCTGGGCTTTAAAGAAATTGACAAGTTAATTCTAAAATTCATATAGAAATGGATATAGCCAGGATCTGTGGGGCAAGTTTAAAGAAAAATAAGAGAAACACAAAAAGTTGGAAGATTTACACTACCAGATAATAAGATCTATAACAGTGTGGTATTAACACAAAAATAGAAAACTCACTAATGGAACAGATTTCAGAGTCCAGAAACATACATTGTAGAATTCACCTAATACAAAACTTCTGCTTGGACTGAACAAAACATTTGGAGACTGTACTATATATAACCCAGAAAACTGACTACCCCTTTTATATTTCTTTTTCCCCTCTCATTTCACAGTGCAGTGCTAATTTACAGTATGAAAGCTCCTCCTTTTCTGTTGCTCCCCTGCCTTTCTCCTTCTTAGATTCCTTAATAATCTCTTGTACTTCTAATTTTATCTTGACTTTTGCATCTCTGATGACCTGAGTTGACACTGCAATCTAAAAAACGTGTGTGTGTATTCAATGGAAAATTATCATCACTTAAAGATACTTCATATATGTTCTGAATTGTATAGTAAATGGACTATATTGAGTCAGATAAGCATTTTTTGTCTCAATCATTGAGATTTTAAATATCATTAAAGATGATTCAAATTCATCAACCTGTGTTGAATACCATGATAGTTACTATTTTTGATATATATGTAATTAATGAAATATTTAACTTGATATTAAAAGCCTTTTATAGACATGCATTCTTTCTGTTAATTTTCAATATAATTTTCATAATCTAGTTACCAATATCTTTCATATTATTACCTGATTTACTTAACAGAATTACCTCACTCCATTCTATGGTATTGGGGACAAAAACAAAAATAACTTTTGAATGGCATTCTATATATTCATTAATAGGAATATATCTTTTCAATGGCATTCTATATATTCTATTAATAGGAATATAATATTTTGGTTATTCAGTGGTAATAATGTCTTTTCATTTGTTTATTAATAATCTTAAATACTTCATGGTTATAAAAAGGATAAATCAGAAAACTTCTAGAAGCACTTAGGAATACTGTATTTGGTCATAGAACATATAAAGTTTATTTATCTGCAATGAGTTTAAAGAGAGAATCTAATGTATTCTGCGTTTCAATTATATTTCTTAAAAGTCATAAAAAATTTTATAGGTTTCAAGATATTCTCCCAAAGTGTATTAGTGTCTATTGGGTCATAAAAAATCACCATAATTTAGTGTCTTAAAACAATGCAAATTTATTATCTTATAGTTTTGTTAAGTCTGAAGTCTGGTATGGCTCAATAGATTATCTGTTCAGGGTCTCATTGACCCAAAATCAAAATGTCAGGGCACTGGTTTACTATCTGTAGGCTTTGGGGAACAGTCTGCTTTTGAGCTTACGTATTCACATTGTTGACAGAATCCAGTCCCTTACAGAAGTAGAACCTACTCGCACTTCCTATCTTTTTATGGCTGTCAGTCAAATGTCTTCCTGAGCATCTTCCAGTGAGCATCTTCATCTTCAAATTAGCAGGAGCATATTGGATCCTTTTCCTGGTTTGAATCTTTTGGACTTTTCTTGCCAGTGCCAGGAAAAAAAATTGCTATTTTCAAACTCTCACATGATTAGGTGAGGTGTATAGGATAATTTCCTTATTTTAAGGTTGGTTGTGCTATAAAATAAAACATGATCATGGGAATGACTTGGCACATTCACAGGTTCCAGGCATCAGAACATGTTACCTTGGGTGTTGGGGGGATAGGTAGAATTCTGCCTGTACTCACAGATTACCTGTGAATTCATTATAATTATGACTTTACAATTATCGCAAGTCAATTTTTCTGAGCCACAAAGATTGAAGTAATTTGTATAAAGTCTAGTCATTTGTAATGTAGTTAACTAGACCATGAAACAAAGATCTTTGAAAATTTATTTCCTGAATAAATTTTATCCTTCCAACAATTGAGCTAACTAGACATAAAAGTGAAAACAAGCAGTGCCAATGCTGGTGCAATATTTTTGTGTTTTATTACTGTTAAAATATAGCATGGAGGAGTAGAAGGAAATAAAGATGCTGTCATATAATCCAAGCAGTAGATGCTCAATATTATCTTGGTCATGCATATTTTATGACATATCTGTTAATAGCTATATACTAAATGTTTAAATGCATTGATGATTATCCAAAAGAACATCTAAAAGATTATGTTTAGTCACCATTGGAATGATTATTTTGTCATCATTGGAATGATCTATTTTTTTAGACCTGCACTATCTAATACACTAGCCCCATAATTTCATATGCTTATTGAGCATTTGAAATGTGAATGAAAAAGGAGTTAAATAACAAACCTGAAAAACTTGGGGAACTATAGGGCATGCATGCCAAGCTCAGGTAGGGAAAGTTAACACACCCAGTGATCTGATCAAAAATTCCTAATTAAGCAAGTTATGGTGGGTGGTCAAGTCCTAGGCCTCTACCTCCTTAGAAAAATGTTAATCTTTACTTTAAGGGAGCCCTGTCCATTATTATTATGCATCTAGGATAACAAACCTTGGCATGTCAGTAACTATCTTTTCCAGACTCAGAGGAATAACCACAATGACCACAAAATTTCTCACTATTATCTTGTTACCTGCATACCATATCTATTGAGTGTTAACTTTCCTGCACCAACAATATAAAATCTACACTAATAAAAGACAAAGATGCGAATTGACCATTCCTTTGCTACGCTTATCAGCCAATCAGAAGAGTATTCAAATTAACCCAACAAAGATGGCCATTAAATTTGCATACTGCAGGCAGATCCTATTGCACCACCCTGGGGCAGGTGGCAGTGAGATCCCAAGCCGCTACCCACCCCAGCGCATGATCCGGGCCTGCCATGTGCGTCCCAGGGCAGGGGGCATGCTGCAGCACGATCCCCAACCACCGCCCACCCCAGCGCAGGATACAGGCCTGCCGTGTGTGACCAGGGAGAAGGGGCAGGCACCGCTGGATGGGGCGTGCCATATGCCACCAGGGGAGCGGGGCTAACCTAGCAGGTGGTTATCTCCTGAGGCGTCCCAGACTGTGAGAGGGTGCAGGCTGGACTGAGGGACCTCCCCCTGCCAGTGCACAAATTTTTGTGCCCCGGGCTTCTAGTAAGTATATATTTCTCCATTTTACTTTTCATGCATTCCTACAGATTTCCCCTCTTTGCTTTCCCCACCTTCTTAGTCTACCACTAAAAATTTCATGTAATTTTCCTTATGTTTTCTCCTTTGATTCTAAATGTATTTAAAAAATAAAAATAAATAAAAAAACACTGCCAAACTGCCATTCTCCAGAACATTTTCTCAATCCCTTGAGATCTTGCTTCCAAGCACATCTTCAGTTATTGGCTGAAATGAACTATTATAATTATTTTCTATAAGTTTGGGCTCTTTTGGGTTGACAGAAGTATGGCTATTGCAAATTGAAATGTGCCATCAAGTATAAAAGGCATAGCTGATGTTAAATCTTAATATGCAAAAATAAGTAATATCCCATGAATAATTTTAAACTGATTATCTTTGAAATAGTATTTTGGATATTTGGGGTTAAATAAATTATAGTAATAAAGTTAAATTCTCCTGCATTTATTAAATTATTTTTAACACTAGAGGCACAGTGCACAACATTCATGCACTCAGGGAGAGGGAGAGGGGGGCCCCTCAGCCTGGCCTGCGCCCTTTAGCAATTGGGAAGTCCTCGGGGGATGTCTGACTGATGGCTTAGGCCTGCTCCCTATGAAAAGAGGGCCTAAGCCACAGTCTGACATCGCTAGTGCTGCCATGGATGAGGGAGAAGCTCCCACCACCGCCTCTGTGCTGCCAGCCATGAGCCTGGCTTCTGACTAAGTGGTGCTCCCCCTGTGGGAGCATACTGACCACCAGGGGGTAGATCCTGTGTTGAGCGTCTGCCCCCGGTGGTCAGTGCACATCATAGCAACAGGTTGTTCTGCTGTTCAGTCAATTTGCATATTACCCTTTTATTATATAGGATGTTTTAACATTATGCATCTATTGAGCAGTGTTGCTTTAAAACAACACAGCGCCCTGGCCGGTGAGCTCAATGGTTAGAGTGCAGCTCTAACCCAATCAAGAGCACATACTTTGGTTGCAGGCTCATTCCCTGGCTTGGGTAAGGGACACATGTGGGAGACAACTAATTGATGTGTCTCTCTCATCTCAATCTCTCTCTCTCTCTCTCTCTCTCTCTCTCTCTCTCTCCTTCCTTGCTCCACTTCATTCTCTCTAAAAATCAATGAAAAAATATCCTCAAGTGAGGATTTAAAAAAATAATAAAATAAAACAATACAATAAGCAATGCTTTTTCTATAAGATGCACTTCACTTAGTATATCAATATATTTGCAAATTGTTTCTTTTCTTATTATATGCAGATTACCTATAGATAAATATTTCACTCTTTACACATACACAGTCAATTTAGGTTGTTAAATAATAAAAATGAACAAGACTAAAATTAAAAATTGGAAAGGCTATTTCTTTACTATTAAAACTGAATGAGAATATGAGGCAATGCACACGGTATAAATCCCATTTTGTTCTTGTCCTTGATTGTACTCCAGATTGCTTCATTGCTTGTTGAGTTCATTTCTTCTCTCCTTCCAAGTCTGATAAACTGACCCCAGTATTCATCTTCTATTAATTCAAAAGAAGCTTTGTGCTTGGATCAGCTCTGCTTGACAAAGGGAAAATGAGAAATGGGGCCATTGATAAGCAAAGAAGGTCAATATGGCTGGACTAAAGGCGGGGGCGGGGGGACAGGTGGCTTTTGGCCAGCTACTTCCAACATGGCTCATTTAAAATGTGCACTTGTTTAAGTAAAACAAAATATTAATGAGTCTGCTGAAGAGAGCTTATAGATGCTGAAGAATTAAAAATGATGAAGTCTGAAGGGTATAAGAATAATTTTTCAATAAATTCTCTCTGACCACTCCTGCTCAGGTATGATATGTAACTTCTTATTATTATGAATCCTTGTACTGCGTTAGTGGACTTAGTATGACCTTTCCCATATGGAAAGAATAAAGTGATTTTTTAAAAAATATCTTGGAAAGTTGCCTATGCTTTCTAAAAGTAATAAAAAGTGACCAAATGACTAAGCAAGTTTGAGCAGCATGCAAAGATTTTATGAAAAACTGTATTGGTAGACACATTGTGTTTTGTTCTAAAGTATAAGAACTAAATTGAATGTAGGTAGTTAAGTCTAAAAAGGCTAATCCTATATAATAAAAGGCCAGTGACCATAACAACCGGAATGGCCGCTCGACCAGTCGCTATGAGGTGCATTGACCACTGCTCGATCCCTCCCCACACTGGCCCGCAGGCTCTGATAGTAGCACCCACTCAGAGAACCGGGTGGGTGGTGGCAGGGCAGGACTGGGGACTGGCGAGAGGTCAGAAGATAGCCCTGATTCCAGGCTAGGCCTAGGGACCTTACACGTGCACAATTTCATGCACTGAGCCTCTAGTACCTGTATAAAAGGCTTTAATACTACATAAAAAAGAAAATAGTTGGCTGTCTCAATTTGTAAAATAGTTTAGATTTGTTGTGTGTCTGTGTTTTAGTATTTATATGTACCAGCAACATACTTGAATAGGATTTTGCTATCTTTACTACTCAAGTATGCATTTGCACATAAATATTGTTTGGGAAATGTTTGCAAGGTAAAAAAGGAATAAAAGTGTAAATTAATAATACTGTATATATTATAGTGGCTGCAAACCAGGTCCATCTTAATAGAATGCAGACAGTAAACCTGTACTTACATTATGTATGATTTCCTTGAAGACAAGATAATTTACATTATCTTCTTCATGCCTCAAAAGTTATATTCAGTAAGTCCTTCAGGAGATTTGTAATGCTACAGATTTATGAAGAAATATGCATAACTTAAAAAATACTTGCATTGATAAGCAAGTGACATTTAAAATGAATAAAACATTTAACTAATTCTCTTAAAAAATGATATGGCACATACTAATCAATAAAGATAAATATAATAGCTGGGACATTATTTTCCAAAGAGAAAAGCAGTCATTTATTTAAAATGCAGATTTTGTTCTTGAAAGAGTAACAAGCTTGATACAGTACTTCTTAGTCAAATTATAGAAAAGGGAAAACAAATACAACAATCAGAATTTGGATACAAGTAATATATTAAAATTATAGAAGATAGGTTGATGAGCTCTGTGTTAATAAGTGTGAATATTTCATTACTATGTTGCAAAAGGAAGTAATTCAAAATGAAGTAAAGGTAAATAAATATTGAAATAAACAAATTCTGAAAATACTTAGTAACTATTCAAAAACTAGAAAGTTGCTCATTTCATATCCTTAAAATGTTAAGGATATCTAATCGGTGTGCAACTTGCAATCTTTAATGACATAAAAACAGCAATAAAATTTTTCAATCATTTAAAAGAAAAAGTAAGTAAATTTGATACAAAAACATAAAAATAAACAACTAGAAACCACATTTATGCCTACAGAGGCCAAAATTACATTATTACTAAATATAATCCAGATAACAAAAGCAAATGTTATATTAAATGTAATATTAAAAATATAATAAACCACATCTTGTCTCATTCTTCTTCATATCTGTCAATTGCATTATAAAATAGTTGGTTGTATATATATATATATATATATATATATATATATATATATATATATACATAAATATTAAGTATATCATTAGAAAATGTCCCTTTTCTATAGAAAACACTGGTTGAAACATGTCTTTAATGAATGCCTGAAAAGAGGCACAGAATTTGTGTAGCTACATGTGGTGCCTAGTTTTATGTGTCAACTTGTCTTGGTTATATTATACACACACACACACACACACACACACACACACAGAGTGAGTGGCCAGACTATTATGACCACCTGATATTTGTAGGCAAATTAGCTATAATTTCTCTCTGAAGTTGCTAGAGGGCCAGATCATTATAAATGTCTGAATAGCACAACATACCTAAGTATCGTTGCTGATCAGGTTCATCCTATCATGTTGATGGCATATCCCAATGGAGATGGCTTCTTCCAACAAGACAATGTGCCATGCCACAGTGCTCGTATTGTGCAGGAGTGCTTTCAAGAACATGGGGGACATTTTCTAATATACTTAATATTTCTATGTATCCTATCTAATAAAAGAGAAACATGGTAATTAGCGTACGGGCGCTACCCTTCCCATTGGCTAATCAGGGCAATATGCAAATTAACTGCCAGCCAAGATGGCGGCTGGAAGCCTGGCAGCTTAAACTGAACATGAGGCTTGCTTGCTTCAGTGACGGAGGACTCCAACGTTCCCCGTCTGCCACTGCAGGCCTTTGAGTGCAACTCTAAGCAACTATGTTACAAATATGCAAGCTAAACAAAACCCCAGAAAGCTGCTTTAGTCCTGGGCTTCAGCCAGCAGGATCGCAACATTGTTTCAAATACAGAAGGTAGACAAAGGCCAGAAACCTGCTTTCAGCAGCGGAGGCCTAAGAGCTGGAGCTAAGCCTCAAAGCTAAAGCTGGCCCAGAAAAAAAAAAGAAAAAAAAAAGAAAAAAAGGAGCGGTTGGGAGCTTCCGTCACCCACCAGGCTGAAAACAGCCCTCAGCCCCTCACCCAGACTGGCCAGGCACCCCAGTAAGGACCCCCACACTGAAGGGTGTGTGACCAGCTGCAAACAGCCATTATCCCCTCACCCAGACTGGCCAGGCACCCCAGTAGGGCCCCCCACCCTGATCCAGGACACCCTTCAGGGCAAACCAGCCGGCCCCCACCCGTGCACCAGGCCTCTACCCTATATAATAAAAGGCTAATATGCCTCCCAGCACCGGGATCAGCGGAGCTGAGAGGCCTCCCAGCACTGGGATCAGCGTGACAGGGGGCAGCGCCCAAACCCCCTGATCACCCTGCAGCTCTGTGTGTGACAGGGGGCGGTGCCCCAACCCCCCAATCGGCCTTACCCTGAGTGTGACTGAGGGTGGCATCACAACCTCCAAATCCGCCCTGCTCTGTGCATGACAGGGGGCAGCGCCCCAACTCCCCAATCAGCCCTGCTCTGAGCCTAACCAGGGGCTGCACCTAGGGATTGGGCCTGCCCTCTGCCACCCGGGAGCAGGCCTAAGCCATCAGGGCGTTATCTCCTGAGGGGTCCCAGGCTGCGAGAGGGCACAGGCCGGGCTGAGGGACCCCCTCTTCCCCCCCGAGTGCACAAATTTTTGTGCACCGGGCCTCTAGTATATATAGACAACCACCTTGCTTAGGTGACTCCCACAATCACCAGATCTCAATCTAATTGAGCATTTGTGGGACGAAGTTAAAAGAGCCATCAGGCAGCTGGTTCCACAACCATCAAATCTCACAGAACTGGACAGTGCTATTCATCAGGCATGGTGTCAGATTCCTCACATCACCTTTCAACATATCATGGAGTCAATGCCAAGAAGAATCACCATAGTATTGAAGGCAAAAGGTGGCCCAATGAAGTACTGATGGGATGGTCATAATAATCTGGCCACTCAGTGTATATGTATCGAAATATATATGTATTAAGTTGAACAATGTCTTTATCTTTTCCTCCCTTCTTCCTTCCTGCACAATGCACATGTAATGGCTGATGCTCCAGCAGCTATCTTGGACCATGAGGTGACCTTAAGTATAGAAACCACATGGCTCAGGACTGACTAAAAATTATTAGGGCCAATGCTCCCTCAGCATAGACACATTAGTCTATTTTCTATAGTTTTGTGCCTGTTTAGTTGATAAAAAAAATTCCTGGTTAAACCATATTCAATATTGAAACTAATTCTACAGATAAATTATTCTGACATCTAAAATTTGCTTTATCTTTGAAAATGACATGAAGATATAATAAGGATAATGTAAACCAGGTGTCTATAAGAGATGTAAAATGTGAAGAGGCTGAGTAATTTAAGACCAAATATGTAGATATTAGATTTTTTTATAAATATAAAATATTTAGAAAAGTGAGTTTAAATTTAATAAAAGTGTAGAAAAGAAGAGCATGAACTTTTGCACCATGATTTTCAAAAAATGAAGCTTTACAAAAGTAGCTATTGAGTGATCCAGCTTAGGGAGAGCTATTGGATATAAAAGTAAGGATTTTATTGGGCATCAGTAAGTACAATCAGGGTATGACTGCTTCCAAAACCTCAGACAATCTTAGGCAATAGAAGTAAAATTATTAAAATAATAATAATAATAATAATAATAATAATAATAATATTGTTTATTGCAACCTAAATGTATAAGCTACTTATAAAAAGAGTATCATCTATGCTCCCACAGTTCTCATTTCTTTATGTTGTTATATAATGAATTAGCAGGTGTGCAACAGTAACATACCACAAGGATGTTACTATTCTATAGATGTAGCATTTGTTCAAAACCAATTTTTGCAATACATTAATATTATGAAACATTCAGGAACAACTTCTACATAAATTTTTTAAAAGTCTTAGCAATAAATACAAATCTTAAGGGAAATGGCTGAAAAATCTCTATAAGCTGCAGTCATACTAACAATGGCTTCAAGAACTATTATAGTTTCCCCCGAAGTTTATGTAAATGGTGGCATTGTTAGTGCAGAAGATGAAGTTGTGAAGCCATTTCTCTTCTATGTTAAAATACTGATTTGTGATGAAAGATGCTGAATGTTGATGGAACCAGTCTTTATTGAAAGAAAATGCCCCCAAATGACCTAGAAATCTAAAGTGGAAGCTGTTACTCTCCTGCTAAAGATGCAGGAGACTGAATGACAGTGATGCCAGGCAAAACTGTCAGTGGAGATTTAATTAAACTATTTAAAATTAAGATTACTTATTGCTTTTGTGAGCGCTCCAGTTAAAATTCACATGGACTTACTTGTTTGTTGGTTGATTTACTGATTGGTTGAATTTAGGTCCATCAATTTTGTATCATATGATCCTATTCCTACTATTTCAATAAGTTCCTATTATTTGTGATTTTCCAAAATAGGGCACTTTTTAGGGATGTGAAATAAAGCATAAAAATTGTAATATATTACATTCAAAGTATCAAACATGGGTGTTTAGGGGCATAGCAATCTTTAAACACACGTACAGAAATAATAAAATTGTGGGAGAGAAAAAAATGTTTTATTTGTTTGAAAGGAATAGCCAGAGCAATGTTACATGAAAATTCAAGAGACTGGTGTACTTATTTTATTTAAATAAGAAGCCTTGTCAAAATGGGAGAAGTGATTCCATTGTCCACAAAATAAAAATTACTATATTTAGTCCTAATGTGGGATAATATGGGATTCAATATAAGGCCTGATTTTGACAGATCAGATGGAAGGACTAACTGCGTTTCTTTCCAAAATTATTTTTTATTCAAGTCTTTGGATTATGTTAGTTTGTGAAGATATTTTGAAGGGCACTCAACCAATAGCAGTGGAACTTGGACACATTCAAAGTGCCTGCTCCTTTAAGGTTAAATTAAATCTTTCTTGCCTATAGTAGGATTATACTTTAAAATAAATTATAGAAAACTTATCATGTTTTATAGACTCATTGTTCAGAAAAAAAAAAACTACAGAGAATTGAGTTTACTTAAAAATCATAGAATCCCCAGCTCCAATTAAACAAAAGTGTTTATAGAAAAATATGGCATAGTTTGAGAGAAAAGAGTGTTTTTGTGCATTGTGTGTGTGTGTGTGTGTGTGTGTGTGTGTGTGTGTGTGTAGAGAAAGGTGATGATTGGTGATCTCAGTAAAAAGCAGAAATTTTATCTTTATGTCACATGCATATTATTGAAACATTTTCTATATATAATTAATAGGACAAAAGCTATTTAATTTATCACCGGTCATCCAAACAGGTAATGCCCCCAAAATAGCCTGTGTTTATTGTGCTGTTTTCTCACATGTCTAATTATTAGATCAATGAATTTTCTAGCAAGCATGACAGCCAGAATAGAGTATTTAATAAAACTTAATATAATAGTGACCGCATTCTCTAGGGCATACATCTATTTTACCAGTTCTCATATATCATATTGCAGCTTAAGTAATGAATTTACACTTACAATTTGTTTTCCCATTTAACCTTAGAAATTCCAGAAGGTAGGGGCCTTCATTGTTTCTAAGTTGTTAGAGGCTTTAGGCATTATTTCCCTCAAGGATTGTAGTTCACATTATGTCAAGTAAGGGGGTGATTTAAAAAAATCTGAGAATTAGAACAATAGGTATCAGGAATATAGAAATTTATAACTCATTAGGGACTGGATTATAATCATGTGTTTGTGGAACATAAAGTATAAATATATATATATGTATATATATATGTAATTTAATAAAAATTATATTTTAGAACAGTTTTTAGCTTTATAAAAATGTAAAGATCTTATAGTTTCTTATGCCCCCACATCTAGTTTCCTCTAGTATTAATTTTTTACAGTAGTATTATAAATTTCTTGCAGTTAAATCAATACTGATACATTATTATCACTTAAAGGTCATGCAATATTCAGATTTACTCAGTTTTCCTCTAGTGTCTTTTTCTGTACCAGTATCCCATCTAGGATTCCCCATTACACTTAGTCATATGTCTTGTTAAGCTCCTCTAGCTGTGACGTTTTTTCATGTGATTAAACTGGAATTCTGGGGTACGAAGATTAAGATCACAGAGGGTACATGTCATTTTTATCAAATCTTATGAAAAGTACATTACATCAATGTGACTTATCACTGTGGAATTTGTCCACTTGGCTGAGAAAGTACTAGTATTTGTCAGTTTTCTCCAATATAAAGTCACCTCCCTAGCTTCTGTCCTTTCTGCACTCGGAAGAAGTCATTATGTGTAGCTCATACCTAAGACATGGAGACCAAGGTACTCTAGGCTCAACCTCTATATTTTTTTCCCAGCCCTGAAATCAGCCATTTCTCCAGGATCTTTTTATTAAAGAATAATATTAGAAATGGAAGTCTGGATTCTAACTGTGTTCGCTGCTTCTGGGATGCTGTTTCTTCCAGGACCTCGCAGAAAACGATATAATGAAACATTTGTATATACTAACTTATGTTTGTATAAACATTTCTACAAATATATCTATATGTAATCATCTATATCTATAGTAAGCTGTGGGAGTTTATACTGATGTATCTAACTCTAATGTATTGCCTTAGGAATATCATCACATAGTCTACCCTCTTGCTTATTTGCATTCCCTTTACTCCAACAGTGAGGAACTGGCCCCCACTATCTGCCATCCATTTATTTAACTGCCTACTTTCAGAATGGTTCAACAGCAGTATCAGGATTGCTACCCCATACCCATATAGAAAACTTTAAAACTAGAGCACAGTACTTGTGTTCAGTATATTTTTCCTTAGGCTTATAAATTCTCTTTATTTCTAAAGGTAATTTGCTCAGCACATTCATTAATCTTCCACCACTTTAGTGAGGTTTTGTTATATATTTGTAATATAATTCATCTGTTTTCTTATAGTGTTCATTCCATCCTGGGATCACTTCTACTCCTACGGATTTCAAGAAATATTAAGTATATCATTAGAAAATGTCCCTTTTCCGTAGAAAACACTGGTTGAAACATGCCTTCAATGAATGCCTGAAAAAAGGCATAGAATTTGTATAGCTACATGTGGTGCTTAGTTTTATGTGTCAACTTGTCTTGGTTACAGTCTTGAGTTATTCATTCAAAATTTATAGTTGTAATTAAAGTCAACAGTTATTTGACTTTAAGAAAGGACCTGTTTTAGGTTTTGCCTGATTATTCAGATGAAAAGCCTTAAAAGCAGAACACACACTTCTCAGGAGAAGAAATGCCCACTGTGGACTGCAGATTCAGTTCATGTTTGAGTTTTCCAGCCATCTTTTCCTGATAGCTTGCTCTCAAGACTTAATACTTCTCTAGCCACTTTCACAATTGTGTGACACAATTGCTTGCAATTAATCTCTTACTAGTTCTACTTCTCAGGTTAAGTAGTTAATACAGATTTGGGTACCAGAAGGGGATCTATAGAAAGAGAATGAAACTTCAGAATGAGTTCTCTTATTTTTTATTTAATGGTTTCTCTAAAGCAATTAGATTTAAATGAAATAAACCCTCCATTTATAGCCATAAAGAGAGCACTGCTGGTCCACATGATGATGGCTATAGAGACATTCAAAATATTGCCTTTGGACAATAAAGACCAAATACTTGTAGAAAGTGAAGTTTAAGGTAACAATGTCAAACCTAAATTCTGTCAAGTCATCTTTGCCAGGACATGCAACCCTCATTACCTGCTTGAGAATGTTAGCTATTTGTTTTCTGAAGAATTTTTAATGGCCTTCTTTGAGATAGTTACAAGGCAAGTTACTGTAGATTCTCCTTAAAACCTACCTCCATTACCCTTTTTTTTTTTGCTCTAAATTTATAAATAGACTCAAATCCCAACAGACCCAAAAGTGTGAGGGATAAAGAGTGACCCATAAGGTAGTGTACTGTACAATAACAAAAAACAACACAGTTTTTCTAATTTATGTAGACAGAAATATGGGAATATGTGCAGAAATGAATCTTGAGGGTATGGGATTACGGTGAAAGGAATCTAAAGTTAGATCAGCTCA
Source organism: Myotis daubentonii (assembly GCF_963259705.1). NCBI lineage: Eukaryota > Metazoa > Chordata > Mammalia > Chiroptera > Vespertilionidae > Myotis > Myotis daubentonii. Next base: position 167,902,443 of record NC_081841.1, read on the forward strand.
AAGTTATTGATAGAAGCTCACTAAATGGAGATTCTGGATTCAATGTTGTAGCTTGAGGCATTAGGGTACTAACATGTCTGTTTGTTTGTTTTTAAATATATTTTTATTGATTTCAGACGGGAGAGAGAGAGAGAGAGAGAGAGAGAGAGAGAGAGAGAGAGAGAAACATCAATGATGAGAGAGAATCATTGATTGTCTGACTCCTGCATGCTGCACACTAGGTACTGAGCCTACAACCCAGACATGTGCCCTGACCACAAATTGAACCTTGGCCTCCTAGTTCATAGGTCAATGCTCAACCACTGAGGCATGCCAGCTGGGCTGGTTTGCTGACTTATACACAGATACTATAGTAATCTGTACAATATGCAGTTGAAATGCCAGGACTGCCTAGGCCTACTATACAGTATCCAAAGGCATAGGGAGATTGGAATAATAGAGGGGATTAACCATGTAAGAAATGCTTATCATGCCTGAGTTAAGAGAACACACATTTCACTAGATAATGAAAAATAAATTTTGAAGGGAGCCCCAGCATTGTGAGAGCTGTGTCCACAGTTTCTATTTGTAAAAAATTACTGTGCCGCCTTAACCGGTTTGGCTCAGTGGATAGATGTCGGCCTACGGACTGAAGGGTCCCGGGTTCGATTCTGGTCAAGGGCATGTACCTTGGTTGTGGGCACATCCCCAGTAGGGGGTGTGCAGGAGGCAGCTGATCGATGTTTCTCTCTCATCAGTGCTTCTAACTCTCTATCCCTCTCCTTTCTTCTCTGTAAAAAATAAATAAAATATATTTTTTAAAAAATACAGTGCAAACCTCTCTCATTAAACTGGATCCCTAAATGCAATGGGGAGAATGGGGCCTTGAGGTGGCAAGGGCAAAGAGGCAGCATGTAATTACCAAAAATGAGGTAGATATGGTTAAAGTAAAGGACAAGGCATCAATGCTGTAATATGAATAGTCTGGCTTACAGAGACCTATGCCATTGGCTACCTGATCACAATATCCCTAGAAAATAAATAGCTTGGCTGTGTATTGGTTTTCTAGGGCTGCCATAAAAAAAAAAAAAACACAAAGAAACCAACAAAAATAAACTACAATGAACTGAAGGATATCTTGGTTGCTTCCATGTTTTGGCAATTACGAATAATGTTGATATAAACATCAGGTTCAGGTTTCTGTGTGAACATGTTTTCAACTCCATTGAATAAAATATCAAGGAGCAGGAATGCAGAGTATGTTGAAAGTATGTAGTTTTGTAAGAAAACACCAGTCTTCCAAAGTGGATTTGCCATTTTGCATTCCCACCAGCAACAAATAAAAGTTCCTATTGCTCCAATCCTCGGTAGTGTTCTGGATTTTTGGCCATTCTAACAGGTTCGTGGTGGTACCTCTTTGTTAATTTGTGATTTTCTGATTTTATTAATTCCCAGTCTATACTGGTTCATTTTGATTGCACATTATATTGAGCTAATGCCTGCAGTTAAACTGCCCTGTAACATGATATAAGTGTTCTTGTATTCATTCAGCAATTAATGTAATACTTAATGACTATTTGTTGAAAATGCTTTCTATTGATACTCCCCCTGTACTAGGATTGTTGTAGTGAAGTATAGAGTCATGTCCACTGCCCTCCTAGAAGTTATATTTTCAGGCTGGAGTAGTCACTGAACAAAAACAATGAGAAAAACAGTATGGGAATAACATTTTCCTTAATGCATCATTAGGAGCTTACCTAGTTAGAAATGTCAAAATTAAAACTCTAAACCTACTGCTGTCATTAGTCATTTATACCCAAATGGAACCACTTGCTTATTATTTTTCTTCTTCTAAGATTATGTCCCTTCTCCTCCTTCTAAGATTTGTTTCTAATACATAGAAGAATTTATTTCAATCTTGAATTTGTATTTTATTCTAATTATCATGCCAAAGAATAATATGAATGATGCTTTTTGTTCATGATTACTAACATTTTTAACTGATATACCAATTACCTTTGTCATTCCTTTAGGAAAGTGATCTACTCTCTTCTCCATATGTTTTACATTTACCAAACTAGTCTATATATGAAAAGAAACACAAAACACACACCCACAAGTAAACAGAAATAAACAAAAATGTTACTCTTAAGTATATTTATAAAGCTTGGTGCAGTAAAATTAATTAGAAAAACACAAATAATGAGACAATAATAATGATACTAAGAAGAAGAACAAACCATTACATAGCATATTTAAAGGGTCTGAATCCTCCAATAGCTTTATGTACATAGAGATTATATTTTCAGTTCTTGTTGATGCCTATATACAAATATTTGTATCATATTATATCATGTGTACTTGTGAGTATAGAAATACTCACAAAATTTGAAATACTTCAAATTTTCACAAATATGGATTAAGGTCAAGACAAAATGTAAATAAAGGGTGGATATTATGTGCATTTTAAAGTCTAAATTCAGATAAAAATTGTATTTATTCATTAAAGGAATTCTAAGGAAAAAATAAGCAGGTTTAGGAAATAAAGAGGGTCCCCGAGGGAAGAATGCATATGTAAAGGACAGAGGTATCTTTGGCCTGAGCAATTAAAGCAATTATAAGTTAGATCAAAAGCAGCCCTGACCTGAGCAGCTTGGAGTTGCCAAAATGCTTATCTTACTTGTACAAAGGATAGAACAATGCCACAAGATAACGGGGGAGGAAGACATACATTCATAGAGGATAAAGAAAAATCACAGAATGATGGAAAGGAGACATATTTTCACAGAGAATAGAGGAATGTTTCAAGATTAGGGGAAGAGGAAGAGGGGGGTGCCACGTGGGCTTTGGCCTTTGAGACTGATGCTATGTAACAAAATAACCAATGAGGAAAGCACGGGGGTCCTAAATTAATGAAAGGTCCAATTAGAAACTGTTCAAATAAAGAACTGCAGCATATGAAAACTAGAGACAAAGGGACACGAGGTGTGACATTTTTATTTTTCCCATTAGAGAGAGGGAGAGCAGGCTTTTCCCATTTGGGGGCCCCTCCCCAAGGGGCCACCTTTGGGGACACCTCTGCCCAGATGAAGTTTGTATATGCTTCCAATAAACTTCTACATTTTTATTAAAGAAATCTGTTAGTACATGAATTTATTCTTTGTTTTTGTTGGACAAGAACCCATAAGGAGAAGTCTGTACTCTGAACCCCATGTTTCATTCAGGAATCAGAAACATTTAAAAGGAAACCTTCTTTTTGGCATTTTCCTAAGTTTTGATAGGAAGAGGATACATGAAAATTGTTCAATTAAGACCCTCTGAGTTATATTACATCTCAAAACTTAGGTTTATTTTACAAAACTCCTTGGTTTTAAAAATGTAATTCTGAAGTTTTCTTAAAATAAGGTTAATTATTTAGCAAACTCCTAGGAAGTGCTGTTTTCTAATTCATTATTTTTATTTTTTTATTATAGTAGTAAGTGTGCATTTGCTTATCTAAAAACAAAAATAAGGTATTTAATCTAAAATGTTATTCAGTTCATTATGGGCAGCAATATAATTGAACCTCTTCCATTTTATTGGAATGTGTATTTTATAGTCTGGTACCAATTCAGGCATATTTTCATGTGTCCTTTTTTCCATCCAACATATCTTTACAGACGCTTTATATTTTCTAGGGGAAATAGTATTATAAGCTGTTCCCATCTTAAATATGCATTTTATTTTAAAAGATTTCTTACAAATGTGGACTAATGGCAAACATCTTTTTAAAATTCAAAACAACTCCAAAGTTGACGTAAATAATGAACTTTGCAAAGCTAACTAATTAAAAAAAAATCAGTTAACTCATTATAAGGACACACTCTAAAATAAAATCAAACTTGGCACAGAACAATGTTCAAAGTTGTGGTGCCCTGCTCTTTGATGTGCAGACTCTATGTTCTCACCAAATTAGCATCCTTTGTCTTTGAACCTTTCTTTTCTCTGACCTATGAAGATGATAAGAGAAGGTAAGCATTTGAGAAAAAGAAACACAAAGGAGAGGAAATGTATAGTGAAAGAAATTGGACATGTGTGGTGCCAGGAACTAATGGAGAACACTCTATACTTTCTATTCAGTGTTTCTCTAAATATAACTTTTGTAAATAAATAATCAAATCTAATAAAAGAGAAACATGCAAATTGACCACACCTCTGCTATGCCCCCAAGCCACGCCCACCAGCCAACCAGAGTGACTATATGCAAATTAACCCAACCAAGATGGCGGCCTGCAGCCATGGAGCTGGAGCAAGCAGGGGGCTTGGTTGCCCCGGAGATGGAGGAAGCCAAGCTTCCCGCCTGCACTGGCCGGCTATAGCCTCTGCAAAAGGCAACAAAGTTTCATTTATAGAAGATAAATAAATCCCAGATAGCTGCTTCCAGCCAGCCTCCACTGGGAGCTTGGGTGGCTGGGGGCCGTGGCCAGCCTGCAAACAGCCATCAGCCCCTCACCCAGGCTGGCCAGGCACCCCAGTGGGGACCTCCACCCTGAAGGGGCTGTGGCCAGCCTGCAAACGGCTATCAGCCACTCACCCAGGCTGGCCAGGCACACCAGAGGGACCCCCATCCTGATCCAGGACACCCTTTAGGGCAAACCAGCCGACCCCCACCCATGCACCAGACCTCTATCCTATATAATAAAAGGGTAATATGCAAATTAACCCTAACAGCAGAGCGACTGGGAATCACTGGTCACTATGACACACACTGACCACCAGGGGGCAGATGCTCAATGCAGGAGATGCCCCCTGGTGGTCAGTGTGCTCCCACAGGGAGAGCTCTGATCAGCCACAAGCCAGGCTGACAGCTGCCAGTACAGCGGTGGTGATGGGAGCCTGTCCCGCCTCCTCAACAGAGCTAAGGATGTCCAACTGCAGCTAGGTCTGCTCCTTGCTGGCAAGTGGATGTCCCCCGAGGGCTCCCGGGCTGCCAGAGGAATGTCTGACTGCCAGCTTAGGCCCAATCCCCGGGAAGCGGGCCTAAGCCAGCAGGTGGTCATTCCCCGAGGGGTCCCAGGCTTCGAGATGGCACAGGCCGGCTGAGGGACCCTCCCGAGTGCACAAGTTTTTGTGCACCGGGCCTCTTGTATATATATAAAAGCCAAATGACCAGAACAACGGAACAACTGGAACAACCAGAATGATTGGTTGCTATGATGCGCACAGTGATGGGCAACCAGCCTGATCGGGGTCCCACTCAGCTCCCCCAACCCAACCTCTCGTGGCCCTGACCCCAGGCCAGCCCAGCCTCTGATAGGCCCCCCCTCCCCAATCAGGTCTTCCCCAGAGGCCAACTTCCTGCGGCCCCTCCCCCTGGCCGGCCCCACGCATGCACAAATTCATGCACCAGGCCTCTAGTATACACGTATTTAACAGTTACTGACCTTCAAACATTTCATTTCGTTCAACCATACTGAGTTGAGTAGTCTTTCCTGAGAAGGATGCAAGGGTGATTTCTTTCCTGGGTTCTTATCCAGGTGGATCCAAAGGAAGCCATGGACAAAAGGTGATAGATTAAAAGATGGAAATTTATTAGAAACAAGTACAGACTCCCACATAGGAGGGGGTCCCAAAGGGGGTAGCCTACTAAGCTACTTTTTTCTAAGGTTTATAAAGGCTGCAGTTCTTTGTTTCTTGGCATTGCCTTCTAATGGGTAGAATATCAGCTGCAAAGCTTAAACCCCATGTGGTGTCCCCCTCATTCTTTTCCCCTTCAATGGTAGAATTCTCTATCCCCTGTGAAAGTTTGTTTCCTCTTTCTCCCCCTACCTTGTGGCTTTTGTCTATCTTCTGTGAATGGATGTCTTCCTCTTCCCTTATCCTGTGGCACCTTTTGTTCTCTGTGAATGTATGCCTTTTGGCAGCTCCAAGCCCTCACCTACACCTTCCTCCCCCATGGTCCCCTAAGTCCTAAAACTCCCTAAACCTGCTTATTTTACCCTCTAAAACTCATTTCAATATGCTGAGGAAATGTGATGTCTAGGACCATTCTAGCTGTTGAATTTTACTATCTAGTATTATGACCTTACCTTTTCATTATTAGAAGTTTCATTTTTTATAATGGTGTACCCCATTGCTATAGTAAATTTTACATTGAAAATTGTGTAGACATTGTATGGTTTAAGTAATATAACTGAATATTTTTTTTTATTTTGTTATGTGCTTTACTCCTTTAATTTTTACACTAAAAATTTATTGTGTGAATTCACAGAGTGTGTGTGTGTGTGTGTGTGTGAGTGTGTGTGTTTTAAATCTTATTAGTTACTTCAGAGTTACTACTTATAGATAATTTTACTACTTGGCATGACTTAAAAATAAACACTTGAATAATTTTATTTTGTGTGAAAAGGTAGTTTATGTGCAATGTGCAGTTTGTCAAATCCATCTGTATTCATTATATGATCTCATCACTACTGCAGGTTTTACCTCATGTCTTCTAGGACAATCATAGACGCTATGACCCCTTGTTTGTAGATCACCATCAATGTATAAAAGCATAAGGTGGTTCAGGGAAGATAACTAATGATTTTACAATTGTCAATGTCTAGGAAGAATTTCCATATAGAAACACATAGATGATGGTGCCTGACACTGAGGAGCAGACAAACTCAGATTCATTTAAGGTTCATATTTCTTCTTTAGTTTTGACTGTTCTCTGCATTCATCCCAACTTTTCACAATAGACGTTGTGAAATGATCTTACAACAGCAGCACTTTCAGACTGCTCTTGAGGTTTTATTTTTCTATTGCGGCTTTCTAAGATATATCTTTTAAAGTAGTCTAAGGATCTGAAAGTTACTTACAGTTTTCTATGAGCACATTCTTTTGAAAGGAGTACCGCAGAAGAATGCATGTTATGAATATCCCACTTGGTCCCTTGTCTACTTATTGTATTACTAGATGCCCAATGCATGAAAATTCATGCAAGAGTAGGCCTTCCTTCCCCCGGCTGCTAGGACCAGCTTTTTTCTGGCACCAGGACCTGGGTTGCTTTCCTCCTCCGGCTGCCAGCAGGCACCCAGGACTCGGGCTGGTTCCCTCTGGCCACCCGCAGGCACCCGGGACCCGGGCTGACTTCCCTCCAGCTCCGGGTTCATCAGGAAGGACTTCTGGAATGACATCTGGAAGACATCCAGTCCAATTAGCATATTACTCTTTTACTATTATAGATTCCTTACACACACACACATGCACCCAAATCACACACACAAGGATGCATGTGGCACATGAAGAAAATGTGTGTGAATTCGGTATGCTAATCTGAATGTATGAAAAGGTTTTAATAATATAAAATCTAGAAGATACAGTATAAAACATAATAACAAAATTAGGTTTAAATTTTTGGCATGGAAAGAATGCAATAACAACAGTCAAAACCACTTTAAAAAGAGTGAATGTACACGTGCAAGATTAGTCACAAACAGTTAATATCAATAAGACATAGTGTGCTTGTATAGATGTGGAGAAAATAAACTTTACAGAAAAAAAGGAAAGATGTAAATATAATTAACAAAAATGTATGAAAATTGCCTATAAATAAATATAGGAAAGATTTTAAACCTCACACATATAAGTGAAGTAAAAATTAAAAGTACTTTAGCAACCATTTCTTATGTATTAGAGAGACCAAAGATATGTTTGACAACATGTCAAGTTGGGAACCAGGCACTCTCTCATACATTGCTTTGAAAATGCAAAATGTTTTAAGCTTATAAATGTGACCACATCCAGCAGAATTATACATGTTTTAACCATTCAATTCAATCATCTACAACAATAAGAAAATACATTTGCACAAGGTTAGTCATTGCAACATTAATTGTAAACGGTGCAAAAAAAAAAAAAAAGAGCATAGACAGCATGCTGAATTTTATGTTGAAAGAAAAGGGAAATAAGAAAACATTAATTTGCCTCCATATTTTTGCAAAAGGAAATATGGTGAGGATAACTGAGAAATTTATTAAATTAGTTACCTATAGGGGTAAGTTGTAAGAGGGTTGAACAGATTGAAGGTGAGGTACAACCCTAAAATATTTTTCTACTATATAAGTTTTAATTTGGGGATTATATTAGTGTTTTAATAAAAAAGTAATAAAAATAAAATAGAAATAATTAAAACCCTAACATGGATAGATGCCATACTTAAAAATGTTTTTGTTGCAATCTTCAAGTAAAATTTAACTCTGAAAGAAGCTTAACTTTCATTTCAAGGTTTGGTATTTTTTGTTGTATGACTTTTGATTTTTTTAATTGTCTAAATCGTCATGTACGGGGCTATATTTATAATATGCAAGGTCTATGATGGCTCAATTAAATAGAAATCTGGAAGTATTCAACTCACCAGTATTGTTATTAAGCAGACGAACTCTTCTTATCATGCTGATCAAAAAAAAATGGCATATTTCATTGAAACACCCCAGTACACAAACACTGCACAGGACAGCGATAGATTTCAGAGCTCTATTAGAAGTGTTTTGTTAAGTTGCTTGTCACTGTTTAAAACTTGAGAGTTTGCTTTCTGATTCTAAAAGTGTGCTCAAATTTTATTATATTTCCCACTTGCCTATCTTTGTAAATGTGTAACTGTTCTCATTTTTTTCCACTGCAAGGATAGCAGCAGAGGCATAAATCCTGTAATATTTGCAAACCTCATGTCAGCATTAAATGTGATAAACAGTGTTTCTGTATTTGAAAATGGCCTTGCTGAGACCAAGAAAGAACCAGAGGCAATTAAATACTTTTTTTTTTGTCACTGCTAATGTAAGGCTTTATTTTTCCATATCTGAGTTTAATATGGGGATAAAAAGAAAGCGAGATGAATTAGATTCATGAAATCCCTAAGAAAGTAGTGGAAAGTGAAAAGTTCAACAAGCAACAGAAAACTCAATGTTGAGGAAAAGAGACTATAGGACAGTGAATGGTTATCTACATATTAGCGCAGATGGATTAGAGTACATCAATAATAATACTGAGAGCTCAGGTTCACTTTTCGCATGAGTTTTACTCTTTTTGATAGCAAAAGCTCTGTTCTGTCATCATGGATCTTTCAAAAGTGTATGTTGTTGTGTTTTTATTTTGTTTTGTTTTTAAGTCAAATAGGCAAACTGATTTGTGAGAGCCAATTAGCATTGCTTTGAACACCTTTTAAACTCAAAATTCTGTTCTAAATGGCTATATTCAGTAGGGGAGCAAAGATATAAATTATCATCTTTTTTTTCAATTCACACAACTTAGAAGATGGTATGAGTAAAATGCCAAGCTGCCAGAGCTAAGGAGAATGTTTTAGGCCCGTAAGTTAGGAAATGCTCAGCAGACGCCTATTTTCAGCTCAGCTACAACCTGAAAGTGATTCTTCCTAAGAGAAGAATGAGATTATATACACCTATTCATTACTTAAAGGCTTTAATTTGTGTAAATTGTCTCTGAAAAATCTGCCACTCAGATATAAATAAATAAATAAATAAATAAATAAATAAATAAATAAATAAACATTAAAATTAAATAACAATTAATCCTAGTATATTTTCATCATTACAAAGAAGTTACAAAACAAAGCAAAAGACTCCTGTAGTATATCCTTTACCCATATTAATTTTTTGCTCACTTGCTTATCCAGGGGGTCCCGATAATGTATACACACTTTAACAGGTGATAGCTCAATTTCGAAAATGAAATGTTTTTTATACTATTTTTTCTGAATCACATAACAGAAACTTACATATATTATATTCCATAATCTATAAATACTTCAGTATATGTTATACAAATGTTTAATGCAATTACAGACCTAGTCCTAAATCTATTTGAGAAGGGACCACACAGCAGTGTAAATATCAGAAGGCATGTTTCATGATCAGCAAAGTGACAGTCAACTACATTAGCATAACATGGGGCTGGGCACTTTGAAAGGAGACTGTTACACATTGTAGCATTTTCCTTTCAAGATATTTTTTATTGGGTAGTGAAGTTTAATGGTTCTATAAGCTAAAATATTCCTGAGGACTTTACAAGACTGTAGATAACTGCCAATTCTGACTCCATTATAACATTATTAAAGCTGAAACCTCTTGTTAAATTCAGATCTGTGGTGCACTCAATTTTTCTTTTTCTTTTTTCTTTTTTTTTTTTTCTTAATGTTGTTTTCAGGTCAATGAAGCAGCTAACTAACCCTATATAGTTTCTTTTACTCCAAGTACTCAGACACTCAGCCATGTATTTCAAGCAGAGTTCACTTAGTTATTCATACTACAACAGACACTTGGATTTCTGTCATATTTAATGATTTATAACCAATTGCCATTATTATTTTGATGCTCAAAATGTCCCCATATTGACCCATGGAAATTATTTAAGCTAGCCTTTGTGATTATTGCCGTGGCCCAATTATCCTGTTAATTTTTATTTTCTATACGAAACATATTCCTACCCCATCTTGTACTTTCCTTCCCCTCGCTCTGGAACCTGTAATCTCTTCAAGGAATCCTGGTCTCTGGGCATTTGTGAAAAATGACTTTTGGAAACAAAAATCTTGATCTTGATGTGTTCATTGATATTTTAATGTTGCTCTCTCCATGCACTATGGTGGATAGAATGAACAACACACACACACACACACACACACACACACACACGCACACACGCACACACGCACACACACATCTATCAATCCATCTATCTATCTATATCAGCGGTTCTCAACCTGTGGGTTGCGACCCCTTTGGGGGTTGAACAACCCTTTCACAGGGGTCGCCTAAGATCATCAGAAAACACATATATAATTACATATTGTTTTTGTGATTAATCACTATGCTTTAATTATGTTCAATTTGTAACAATGAAATTGGGGGTCACCACAACATGAGGAACTGTATTAAAGGGTCGCGCATTAAGAAGGTTGAGAACCACTGATCTATATCATCTACCAAAAACAATAAGAAAACTGATTTCGCTAATCCCACATTTGTAACTAACTCCCTTTTCAGACAAAGAGAAACCAGTCTCCCATTACCCCCAATATGTTTACTATTTGATCCATTTCACAGAATGTAACCAACATTGGTCAGGTTCGGCCACTCCATCACTATCTCAACACCTCAGTCTACTTGGGCTCTGATTCACCTGAAGTCACCACTTCCATCCTTCAAATTTTCATCAACAAGGTTTGAAAAAACGGAAGGACACTTCTCTCCTCAAACTAACTGGGTACTGACTGCACATCACTCCTTAACTTCCCATGTGAAATCACGAGTTTCCATTACACTGTGCACCCCTGCACTGACTCACTTCTCACCTTCTTCACACTTCACACCCTGTCCCTGCCACCCATCCTTGTATGGATGCCCTACTTAGCTGCTAGATTTCAACCCCCAGACTGATTGAATCATTATTAAACCATGTGGTCTAGTTTAAGAAATTACTTTTCCCCCAAAACTTAAAATCTACTGATGACTTAAACACTCTTCACAATTAAAATACTTCAGATTTTCTAAAACCTTTCAAAACACTTAAAAGAAAAATGATAAAGCTGCTATTAAAAACCTGATTGCTACTCAGACTGCATTAGTTACTAAGGTTCTAATATACTTGTTTTGTATATGGGTCTCAGTTACACAGAACTAAATTATTGCAATCCTTTGTTCATGTGACAATCACATTTAAATCCCTGCATCATCTTCCTGTCTTTATATAGCTACATCTTGTTTTCATTAGTCAGTAAGTACCAGCGAAGCTTGCTGTGAAATTTGACCTACTTGCTTCATGTATGACACAATGCCCCAGCATTTCACTTGAGAAGCCATCTTGATCTTGCTATCACTGAACATTATTTTAAAGCATCTATATATGTTACTTAAAGGAACCTATGCACACACAGATGCAAATGCACACCAACACATAGCCTTTTGTTTTAAACTTAGGCAATAGTTATCACTCTCTATGCACATTCCTGGGACTTAATTTGTGGGGTTTTTTTTTCAGTTACTATTACATTTCTATAATTCATATATAATTGTGTTTACCCTAATTCAATCTTGTTGCAGCCATATAATATTCTGTTTTGCTTATAATGTATCCATTTTCCTATCATTAAAATTAAGCTTGTTTATTGAATTTGTTATTAAAAAAGTCCTGCTATGAACATTCTTGGAAATTTATCCTGAAGTACATACATATGGTCAAGTTTCCTTTTGGTATATACTGGCAATTAGAATTTCTAGGTTGTAGCACGTGTACTATTTTCAGCTTTTAGAAGTGGAGCCCATTTACAGTCCCACCAGTAATGTATCATCTGGAGTCATATTCAGATTTTGTTATTTATATTAATTAATGGATATGAAATGTTTTATATTATTTCATTCATAATGAAGTTTACAATTCTTTGTCCCCCCACTCTGGGTATTTTTTTTATCATACGACGGAGAGTTGGAGTTTTCTTATTAAATCAGCTGAAGTTTCAGGTATGTATAATGAACCATTATTTAAAACCAGAGACAAAAATTCCATGTGAGTCTTTTTTTTTGCAATATTTGTATTCATAATTCAAGTGGAAAAGTCTCTTTTTATGTACTTGAATTTGGGACTCTTCATTGTTTCCTAAAAAGATGTATCTATTGAATGTCATTTCTTATAGGCTTCTCATTTTACAGTAGATACAAGCCTAACATAAAACTGCTTTTTTGACTATGGCCTGATTTACCTAAATATCTCATTGTCAATTTTTATTTCTCAAATTATCTTTATCATTATTCAACATTACTGATATGATAAGTAAGTCCACATACTGTCTTTACTCACCTTATAGCTCTTAGGATATTATAAAGGACTAGAGGCCCAATGCATGAAATTTGTGCAAGGGGCTTGGCCCTTACAGCCCCAGCTTCATATCTGGAAGGTCATCTGGAAGGTCATTTGGCTGTCCAGTCTAATTAGCATATTATGCTTTTATTATTATAGATTTGTAACATAAACAGCTATTTTATAAGTCCTATATAATAAAAGCCTAATATACAAATCAACCGAATGGCAGAATGACCAGATGGTATGACATACACTGACCACCAGGGGGCAGACTCTCAATGCAGGAGCTGCCCCCTGGGGATCAGTGCACTCCCACAGGGGGAGCGCTGATCAGCCAGAAGCCCTGAGCCAGGCTCACAGCTGGTGAGCACAGCGTTGGTGGTGGGAGCCTCTCTCGCCTTTGCAGCAGTGCTGAGGATGTCCAACTGACAGCAGCCATCAGTCAAACATCCTCTGAGGGCTCCTGGACTTCAAGAGGGCACAGGATGTGCTGAGAGATCCCCCCAAGTGCAAGAATTTCATGTACCGGGCCAATAGTTTTAAAATAAAACTTACTGATATATAACTTTAAGGCTTACTTTAAATTTCTAATATCAAACAATAATTTGACTTTTTGAATCTTTTGATAATGTGAGTCTTTCCTGATAATAATAAAAATATCTAATAATATTAAAAGTGATGAGGAGTTAGGTATAAAGTAGTTACTTTTAGGAGACCATTCTTCAAAATATTCAATATTTTTAGATAGCATATAACAGTGTTTGTGCTAAGAACAACAATGACTTTTTGTTTTATGAGACTTAAAATTTGGCTCAATCTGTGGATTTTGTTATTATATCATGAGATGCAACGTATCAAAATAAACTATAGCTCTTTCTTTGACTCTTCTCTTTCCCTTCCTAAACACTCCAATTCACAAACCAGTAGGTAGGGCCAAACAGGCAGGTTCTTGTGTGTTGGGTGAAAATTAAACCTGCTCCACAATCTGGAATCAGAACCCGAGTGAGGATGGTGTTCAAACGAAAAAGACAGCCCAGCAAGGGCTAGTGCCAGAACGAGATTAGCCAATAAGTCAGCCTTGAGCAAGGGAGATGGCGAGGTGGCAGCAACTGCCTAGCCCAGAGTATTGCGCTAGAGCAGGATGAGAAGCCTCCCCTTTGTTGGTAAGATTATGTCTGACTCAGGATATAATACACAAGAGGAGTAAGGGATATTCACAGTTGGCTAGTAGCTCAGAGTAAGAAGTCAGTGCACCAGTGGAGGTAAGGAGAGCATCATATTGGGGAGTACCAATTCCATTATTGGTTTGTAGAACCTAAAAAGTACGAGAAGAGACGGCAAGAAAGAAGTGGGTGGGAAATGCAAAAAACTACAATAAATCCTATGTTGTTGAATACAAGTTGGAGGTATCATTGTAAACTCAGAGATTTCAACATATCAAGATGTAGAAATAAATGTGAATATGTACATATGCATATGTGTGTTTATATATTCCTACCTCTGTCCCCTGCAATGTTCCTGGGAGTATTAACACACTAGCAACAATCAAAATGCCTAGCACCAAAATCTTACTTTCTATACTCTATTCTCCATTAAAATAATACAGGACTCCTTACAAAAATAACTCATTCTAAGACTGAGGCAAGAAAAGTACAAAATGAGACTGAGGTATTTTCTTGGACAGAAAATAAAGAAGAACCCAAAAGAACAGTGAGTATATGCCAAAGGATACAGAAGTCAATTTAAAGAGATCCTCTCTGCAAAAATTTGATATCAAAATAATACTAATGGGTTATACCCCATTATATAAGGAATCTGTAAGTCTATACTGATATGAATTAGTAAATAAATAGAAAGTTTGATAAAGTCTCAGAATATCAGCAACCCAAGTAACTTGTATATACAAAAATAAAAGGAAAAAAAGAGTAACTTTTAAATGAATAATACTAGTAGCTGTCATTTAATCAAATGCCCAAAATTGAAATCAATAAATAAGTAGTGAGACAAATTGGAATGGTGTACCATTAGGCTTATAGGATTGAATGGGAAGAACAGAGATTCTCATCATTGTTATACCTGCCAAAGGTGTTTATCTGATTCTAATTATGATGAAATATCTGAGAATCCAAAAGTGAAGGGCATTATACAAAACAACTGGCTTTCAATATTCCCATGTGTCTCGGTCATGAAGGTCAAGGAAAATCTGGGACTATTCCAGATTAAATTAAACTAAAATGACATAGATACTTGTGTGTAATTCAGAATTGTATTTTTCTTTTCATGGATATTACTAGAATAATTGAAGAAATTTGAATGGATTCAAGATTAAAAGGTAGAGATATATCCACATTAATTCTTTGTCTTCATGTTTAAATTGTGGTAAGATTGTTAATAAGAAATATACACAAAAATGTTTTTGTGAATGATTTGGCATCATGTCAGCAACTTATTTAAAGGTGATTCAGATATAAAAAGGTTATTTGCAATGCAGTTGTCACATATGTTAACTTTGATATTGTTTCAAAAATTTTTAATGTAAAAATAGAATTCAGTCACATCCACACACAAATTGCCTACTATATTTTAGAATTACTGTACATAATTGTATTTATTTTGCTGTTACAAGATAAGAGAAATTGTCCCTCAGATTCACTTTTCAAGATTGGTATAGAAAATTATTTTCCCAAAGCACATGTGTTTTATTTAATTAACTAGGGGCCCGGTGCACGAAATTCGTGCACTGGGTGGGGGGGGCGGGGAGTGTCCCTCAGTCCAGCCTGCCCCCTCTCACATACTGGGAGCCCTCAGGCGTTGACCCCCATCACCCTGCAATCGCAGGATCAGCCCCTTGCCCAGGCCTGACGCCTCTGACAGAGGCGTCAGGCCTGGGCAGGAGACCCTCATTTCCCCCCATCACTGGCTCTGCCCCCAGCCCCCTCTGATTGCTGGCTCTGCCCCTTGCCCAGGCTGATGCCTCAGCCAGAGGCATAGACCCCCATCACCCTCTGATCACCTGATCGGCCCCTTGCCCAGGCCTGACGCCTCCGCCAGAGGTGTCAGGCTTGGACAGGGGACCCCAATCTCCCCCTGATCACTGGCTCTGGCCCCCGCCCAGGCCTGAGGCCTCTGGCCCAGGAATCATGCCTGGGCAGGGGGCCCCCATCTCCCTCTGATCGCTTGCTCCACCCCCCACCCAAGCCTGACCCCTCTGACCCAGGCTTCAGGCCTGGGCAAGGGGACCATCATATCCCCCCAATCCCCGGCTCAGCCTCCCGCCCAGGCCTGATGCCTCGGCCAGAGGAGTTGACCCTCATCACCCTCCGATCACCAATCACCGGATCGGCCCCTTGACCAGGCCTGAGGCCTCCGGCAGAGGTGTCAGGCCTGGGCAGGGGACCCCCAGCTCCCCGCAGTTGCAGGCTCCGCCCCTGCCCAGGCCTAACGCCTCTGGCTGAGGCGTCCGGCTCAGGCAGCAGGGACCCGCAGCTGCAGCGGCCCCGCGATCGTGGGCTCCGCTTTAGGCCCAGGCAAGGGACCCCTAGCTCCTGGGACTGCCAGCTTCGACCGTGCCCAGCTCCCATCGCTGGCTCCATCCCTACTTCCTGCTATCACTGGCCAGGGCGGCAAAGGCGCCTGATTCTCCCATCATGGCTGGGGGGCAGGGCAAAGGCGGCCCCAGGGCCGCCTTTGCCCTGCCCCCCAGCTCTTAGCTCCCCCCTGGGTTTCCAATCACTGTCAGTGGCAGGGGGCTTCTTCCTGCTTTCCCTTTCGCCTCCCTGCATTGTGCCTACATATGCAAATTAACCGCCATCTTGTTGGCAGTTAACTGCCAATCTTAGTTGGCAGTTAACTGCCAATCATAGTTGGCAGTTAATTTGCATATAGCCCTGATTAGCCTATGAAAAGGGTATCGTCGTACGCCAATTACCATTTTTCTCTTTTATTGGTGTAGATATTTTATTGTAATTACTTAATGCTTAATTATATAAAAATATTCATAGATGCAAGTTATAGCTGAATATATTTTCCCATCTTCCAAAAAACAAAAATTAAAGAATATTTATCAAAGACTATACAGAAAATGTTGATTCAGGATTTAATCATAACAATAAAATGGTATAAAGACATATAATGGTCAGTTAAAATAAAACCAAATAAAGAAAAAAAAATTGTAAGTTAATGCCTTTGAAAATTAGATTTTCAACATATTGTATTTGTCATGTAACAAATGGCCTTCTAAATTCAGGAAGTCTACACATTGTCTGATATCTTCATTGAGAAGAAACATATATGTCCATTTTTAAAATGTACAATTTTAGAAGACCTTTATGAATGAATTTTGTACATGGATTTTTTTTTTCCTACACTCATGTGATAACAGCTGACAAATGTCAAGTTTACTAAATAACATAAAATTTGTAAATAAATAAAAGTCACCATTTACTATCATAATCATTCATTTTAATTAGTTAATAAAATTATAAATTTAATGCCTAAAGTATCAGATATTTGTCCTATAGGTTTGCACAGGAAAATGTGCTTTATTGCATTAAGAACTTAGTGACATAGCAGAGGAGAGTGGTATAATTTAATTTATTGGGAATTATGTGAAAAATAAAATGCATAGTAGGTTACCTCCAGATGTATTCATGTCCTCTTACAAAAATTTACCTTTTGAAAGAAAAATAACATGTACCTTCTGTTCATTTTGCTTTTTATATATTTAAGTCCTAAAACTAATTTTGTCATTGTTTTTGCTATATCCAAATATGAGGCATAGGAATTTTTAAAAATTACAAAAAAAATGTATCACTCTAAAACATAGTCTTTGATAGGAATAATTTTCCAAGCATATTATAATGTATTTTGAGTTGTGGGCATTGATTATAGTATAACAGCAGCCTAAAGGAATTTAGTGTGTGTTCTATTCAGTAGTTTATTGGAATACATTTTCGTTTTCAGCTCAGCATATAGACAGAAATAAAACCATAGCTACATAACATGTGTGCCATTTCTGGATTTAGCTCAGATCCTTGAGAATATTTTAGATTTTGATACTTTTTTTTTTTCTAATTTACTCTTCTTCTCAGTATTTTTAGAAAGCCAAAGTATCTCTCATCCAGTGTTTTTGGGATGAACTTGTTGCATATTTTTATAAAAGAGCTAATGTAATTAAAGAAAGAGTGACAATGTAAATTTTCCTCATATAATAAACAATAAAGACCTTAAGTCAGTTTTAGAAAATTATCCATAATGCTTGTGTCATTAATATTCCCCTGAATACTATAGTAAATGTATATTATAATACAATAGCATTGTTCAATATAGCATAATTTAAAATTCTCTATCTATTATAGTAAATACAAGTTATCATAAATAGTTATCCTCTTTCAATACAAGAAAACATTCTCTTTGACTCTAAGTAACTAAAAAGGAAAATATAAATTATGAACCATGAGTACACCAATTTTGGTTTAAAATTCACACTGTATAAAATACACTTACACTGTGGCCAGCAGTGACAGCAGCAGCGGGGTGATGGGGGCGGCATCTTCTCCTGATTGGCCTGGTCGCCTCCTGCAGTGGGAGGCCAGAGGCAGCAGCAGCAGCGGGGTGACTGTTACCCAGAAGAGAAAATTCAAATATATCACAAAGTTTTCCTTAGTGAAAACTTTCAGGCATTATGTAGAAAATATGCCAGCATTGCCATATTTTATAAAATGTTGCAGAAAGTTGTGTTTTTCATTTTAATTAGCATATGTAAATATGAATAATCTACCTTCAAGTTATATCAAGAATGTAACAAAAAATTATGCAAGCCTGGTTTAACACTACAGGAGACATCTGGACCATAAATAATTCTAAGAATAATATTTAAATATAAAATTAAAATGATGTTATTTATTAATTAAAAATAAATACTCACTGTATGTGTAGAAAGAGAAAGAGATAGGGGACTGCAATGTTGATTCAAAGAACTAATTTATAATTTATTACCTTTCAGAAAGTTAATACATAGAATTTAAAAAGAAACAAATATACAGAAATTTCTAAATATATAAAACACAAAGCATTAAGAAAAATGAGATCAATAGAATTAAATGAAGCAAATTGTTGACTTTAAATATTACAAATAGAAATCTTAAAAATCAGAATTTTTAAAAATTTTCTAAATAAATAATCTATGTGTTAGAATACAGACACACATACACATTCACACACAAACAAGATGTTGAAAGCAAAGATGGCTAAGGGAAGAAGATGGCTCTGGCACCTGCTGTTGAGGGAAGGCCAGGCTGGGACATCCAGTGTTCTAATAATGTCATGGTCACAAGGAAACCCCTCTGATGTGTGGAAATAATTATTGTGTGAAATGTTTGCTGTATGAAGAACCCGACACTCTGTAACTTCCAAAATGTGGTGAACGCCCGCCCCACTATCTTGATATAAACGTCCTAAGCCCTTAAAGCATAAACACCCTGCTCCTAGCACAAGACACTCCATCTGCCCACACTGATAAGACACAAGTTGTTTAAACATGGGCTATATAAGCATCAGATTTTTCTTCTGTGAGTGTCTCCTGCCTGATGGGAGGAGGACTCCACGTCACTCCGTGAGACAAGCCCCTGATTGACTGCTCTGCAGTGTGAGCCTGAACCAACTGTGGCCACCTGTCTGTCTTCGTCGTCGGTCTTTGGATGTGCATCGCCGGGTGGCCTTGGCTGGAGCCTAGGACCCACTAGGAATAGGTAAATAAACCTTGTGTGATTGCATATTAATTCTTTCTTGTGTATTCATGTGTTCCGGTTTGACTCAGCTGTCTAGACATTGAAATACCAGGGCATAGGCCATTATTGCTGACCCCTGGTTACCTGCATATGTCCCACTAAATCTAGGCAGATAATTAATTAATTGGGGCATAATTGGTACATCTAGACCACAGGAAGATTCTTTGCTAAAATTGGGCTCTGTGGTGCCTTCCCCTGATCTGCCTGGTCGCCTCCTGCAGAGGCAACAGCAGCAGTGGGCTGATGGGGGAGGCACCTTCCCCTGATCGCAGGTTGTCTCCCGCAGAGGGAGGCCAGACTGCAGCTTAGGCCCATGGGGAGTGGGCCTAAGCCATCAGTAGAACATCCTCTGAGGCAGCGGTTCTCAACCTGTGGGTCACGACCCCTTTGGCCGTCGAACTACCCTTTCACAGGGGTCACCTAAGACCATCCTGCATATCAGTTATTTACATTATGATTCATAACAGTAGCAACATTACAGTTATGAAGTAGCAACAAAAATAATTTTATGGTTGGGTCACAACATGAGGAACTGTATTTAAAGGGCCAGAAGGTTGAGAACCACTGCCTGAGGGCTTCCGGACTGTGAAAGGGTGCAGGCCGGCCTGAGGGACTTTTCCCCCAAGGGCATGAATTTTCATGCACCAGGCCTTTAATAAAATATATAATTGCATCAAATTATTGTTACAAATGTCAAGGAAGACTACTGCAGTAGGAACAAGAGATGGAACTCAATGCTGAATATATTAAAGGCAGTTGGGATCTATGGCCAAAGAGCAATATGAAGTGGTCAATTAATAGAAAATTGCTAAAGGAAATGATTATATATTGAGTAGTAGGGAGACTCTTTCTAAATAAGCTTAACAGAATTATTAATAAATGTAGGATCAGTGTTTAGCTACCAAAAGTAAAGGACAAGGAACTTGATTGATATTAAAGGTAGAGGGAATTCTCAGTAAAATGGCTTAGCCAGATTCTTTGCTAAAATTGGGCTCTGCAGGCAAAGAGTAAGCCAAGACTGAGGCCCAGTCAAGAAGAGGGTTCTTGACTAAAATTTAACCAAGGAAAGAGTCCTTGTCTTTCAATATATGTATGTATATGTGTGTGTTTGTGGGTTTTAAAATCCTCCTGTAATGACAATATCCGTCGAGACTTATAGCATTGAAGGTTCAAAAAATACTATAGAGTAAAATGGAAAAAAGAGGAAAAATGAATGAAGAAAGGAAGGGAAATAAAGGAAGGGAAAGAGGAAGGGAGAGAGGGGAGAAGAGAGGAAGGAAAGACACAAAGAATGGGAAAAGAATAATGGTGGGAGATAGAAGAAAATTATGAGGAGGGGAAACATTGCAAGGAAAAAATGAAGTAAAAGAAAACTCATAATACTTCACAAAA